>NW_015168044.1:2920401-2928912 GCF_001447785.1 Gekko japonicus
GCGAAGACCTGAAGCCCCCTTGGTTGTTTATATAGGATTTGGCGGCAATATTGTCCGTTCTGATCAAGACATGATGGCCGACAGCTTGAGTGTGAAAATTAAGAAGTGCCAGTCTGATGGCTCTTAGTTCTAAGAGATGTATTGGGAGCTTCCATTCCTCCTTGGACCACAGGCCCTGTGTTGGGGTGTTGAGGTAGACTGCACCCCAACCCCATAGACTGGCATCTGTGACAATTTGCCTCCACTCCGTCACGTAATACGCATGTCCCTGAAGGAGTGGTGGTTTGGTCCACCAGGTGAGGCTGGACTTCACCTTGGAAGAGATTTTGACAGGTACATCATCCCGTCTCATAATCCTGAGCTGGAAAGGTCGCAAAGGTTGTTGTAGTGGTCTCGTGTGTAGTCGGGCCCAAGGAACCATGTCTATGCAGGAAATGAATAGACCCATCAGTTTGGCAAGAGTCATGATAGACGATTGTCTGCTCCTGATGACCTGTCGGCAAAGATCGTGTATCTTTTCTGCTTTGGATTTGGGCAGAAACATACGGTTTTGGGTTGTGTCCAGGATCACCCCTAAATGCTCGATGGTTTGAGAAGGGACGAGACAACTCTTCTGAAGATTCACCAAGAAACCATGAGTCTGCAGACAATGGATGGTGATCTCTGTATCTTGAGTGGACTTGAGGCTGAGCGGATCAGCAGATCGTCGAAGAAAGGGTGGACATGTACACCCTTTTCTCTTAGGAGGACAATGGGATGAATCAAGATTTTGGAAAAAACTTTGGGGGCAGTTGATAGCCCGAAGAGCAGTGCCCTGAATGCAAAATCTTAGAAACTGCCTGTGACCGCTGAAGATGGGAATATGGAGGTGTGCCTCTGTGAGGTCGATTGACGTTAGGAACTCTCCTGGCTGAAGGGCCTCTACAATGGAACGAAGCGTCTCCATCCGGAAATGTCTCAATTTCACAAATTTGTTTAGGAATTTTAAGTCCAGAATGGCCCTCCGTCTTCTGTTTCACTTTGGAACGGTAAAGAAGATGGTTTTAAGTCCAGAATGGCCCTCCGTCTTCCGTTTCACTTTGGAACGGTAAAGAAGAATAGACACCTTGTTCCCTCTCCTCCGGGGGAACAGTCTCAATGGTTAGAATGCTGGCAAGATGATGGATGGCATCCAAAGTCTTCCTCAGCTTGATTGGGTCTTTTATCATTGGTGAGAGGATAAAATGGTCTGGAGGTCTGCTTAGGAATTCGATGGAGTAGCCCTTGCCGGTGACCTCCTGCAACCAGGCTTCTGCATTGGACTCTGCCCAAGTCTGATGAAAAGGAAGCAGACGTCCCCCCACCGGCGCTGGCACGAAGTCATGCCTTTGGATTCTTGTTGTCTCTTCCTGATTTGTCATCCCTGGGTGAGAAGGATCTGCCTGGTCTGTTGAGGAAGGGGTTCCTTCTGAAGTTCTGTCTGGAAGTTCCCCAAGAGGAGCGTCTGCCGTCTCTATTAAACCTGTAAGAGGATTGTTGACCTTGAAAAGGAAAATTGCCAGGGCCCCTCCTATCTGGTCTGCCCAGGGATCTGGGCATCACCTTCTTTTTATCTTTTGTTTTGATGAGTATCTTGTCTAATGCATCTCCAAAGAGGCGGTTGCCCTGAAAACTGTACACTGTGATGATGGCCTTGGCATGGCGATCAGCCCGCCAAGCTCGGAGCCAGAGGGTTCTTCTGGCGGCAGCAGTGGAGGCCAAGGCCCTGGAGGGAAAAATCATGGCATCGAGACTGGAGAATAATGAAGCCTGGAGAAGTCTATTCACTCCCTCAGCTAAGCGCTTGTTGGAGTCTGAGGTAAGCTGGACCATCTTTTTGGACCAGGCAATAGAGGCCCTTGCCACTACAGTGGTTCTGGCAGTTGCTCTGATGGCCATGGCTGTGGCCTCATGGGCCTTGCATAATGCGAACTATGCTTTTCTATCCAGGCTGTCCTTCACCATCTTCAGAAAACAGGCCTGCTGTTTGGAGTGCAGTAATCAGAGCATCCACTAGAGGGACCTGTAAAAGCTTATCAGTGAAATTAGGCAGAGCATACAGTTTCTTAACATTAGGAGGACAATGTTTGTTAGCCAGAGGCTTAGCCCATTCCTTAACCAACTGTTTTTCTAGAAATTCAGGGAAGGGAAAAACCTTCTCCATCCCTGGGGTTCTTGGGAAATAGTCCTTGCTCCCTCTTGGTCGGGACCCATCACAGGTGTCAGAGTTAGTGGGATCATCTGCCTTGGTTTTAGGTAAAAGTTATAAGGCAGACATAGTCTTTCTAAGCAAGTACTGATAGTCCTCAGACTTGAAAAATCTCATAGAAGGTTCCGGCACATCCATCCTCTTCCATCTCCTCATCTGATAGAAATTCCCCTTCTTCCCTGTCCCCAGCTTCACTGTCCTCAATCTGTGAGAGGTCCCACTGGGGATCGTCCCTCATAGTGCAAAAGTGTTCTTGTCTAGCCGCTTTAGTTGGCCAGGAAAGTCTTCCCTCCTCTGGGTGGTTTCTATCCAGACATCCCTGAGGGCAACAACTAGAGGAGGAATGGGAGGGACAGGGACCCATATCCCCAGTATGGGAACTGCGTTGGAGAACAACGATTTCTTCCCTCATGGCCCGCCTGAAAAATTGCATGACTTCAGGAGTCAGTAGTGCGCTTCCGCCCCTGTCGGTGTTACGGGTAGACCCATAGGAGAATGGGTGATCTCGGGATCCGTCTCCATAGGCACTTGAGTATTGGGAATGGACAACATGCCATCCGCGTTTGTGTCCTGGCTTATGGAAGTAGCGACAGCCGCTCCGCAGCCCTCCTCTGTTCCCTCAGGGGGTTTCGTTTTGCCGCTTTGTCCAAAATGCTGCGTGTTCCTTCAGTGCTGCGTGTTCCTTCAATGAGGAATGCAGCCGTTTTTTGGCGTGTTTCGTCTTTGGTTCTCATAGCACCGCCGTGGCAGAAGAGGACATGACTTTCCCCTTGGGTGTGGGGTCTTGTGCAGGCGGCAGAGCTCTGTCCCCCCCTCAGACTCTGAAAAGAAGCCGTCCGGGTCCTCCCGGCCCGATATGCCCCAGCTGGAGCATCGGGCAAGATGAAAATAGGGGGGAAATAAGAGCGGGTAAGGTGAGAGGGCGAGGAGGAGAGTTAAGAGGAAGGCAGTACGGAGATGGGTGAAGAAAGTAGATTTTTTGGAAATTAGGAAAAGCTTAGAGTGCCGACTACTTGCTGCTCTCCATATCAAGGCAGGAACAAAACTGAGCTGAGGGGCGTGTCCCACCTAGAGGACAGGAAGTGAAGTTTTGGTTCCTGCCACCCTAAGGATAGGGTGGGAAACACCCAGCAAGATGTCCCCCTCTCAGAGGGAGAAGGGCTCAACCATTCTCTCAAGGCATACTTAGAGATTCACTCTCCTCTTGAGAGAGGGGACTTCGGGCACTAATTCCTGGCTAGGAACTGTACAACACTCCAAAACCACTTCTCTGCGGGGGCAGAACCTAAACGATTCAAGAAACATCAACTACAGGTAAGGGTTTTTTTACCCATTAAACACTTATAAATAGCTAGCATTTAACATTCTTCTCTGAATAGTTCCTCTGTATAGTGCATAGACAGTGATGAAGATCTAGATCTCAGTGGTGCAGCTTATATTTTTGCAAACAGGTTCAATACCTGCTGTCTTCAGTTAAAAGAACTTGGGTAATAGGACTGAAACAAAACCTCTGCCGGAGACTATTGTATGCTACTAGTAGTTAGCTTAGATGGTACTGGTCTGAATGGAACAATGGTCTGACTTGGTACAAAGCAGCTTCACATGTGCTTTAATGCCCTGTGTCATTGGGACTTTTGAGAGTATACCTTGAACAACTTTAATTGCAGGCTAAGTTCTCCGGAATGCATGTAAAAATATGAACACCATTTGTTCCTATCTTATAGGTGTACTAAAATTGAATTAGTATGCCATATGAGGAGGTGTAGGGATAGTTAAAAATATTTGACTTTCACTGCAGGTTATTAATGCTCGAACCATCACAACCCAACCTAACAAACTTAGGAGCATAGCACAGAAAGTTCTGCTACAGATCAATTGCAAGCTGGGAGGAGAACTCTGGGGTGTAGACATCCCTTTGGTAAGTCACCAAATACTAGTCTGAGAGGCTTATTCCCTAAAACGTGATGCACTTGATGTTCCCCAGTTCTTCCCCATTGTATATTTTTCACTCACCAGAATTTTGTAGACTGATCTTTCTCTGAATAATATCCCCATTTCATGAAAAACGGCATAAAATGTTGCTGTGTCAATAGTGTTGTTAAAAGGTGTGTACCTTTTGGGAAAAGGCTTTATCTCACCTTAAAACACAATGTGGGGGCAACTAATTACTTATTCAGTTGGCCATGTTTCTTCTTCAGGCATCCTGTAATAAGATGCAGATGATACAAAGGTTTTACAACTTAAGTATTTTGATTGCTGTGCTTATTCCTGGTCAAAGTTGAACTGTGCTTGAGAGTAATAATTACTTTATTAGAACCAGCTTTTGTTTCTGCTTTCCAGAAACAATTGATGGTGATTGGAATGGATGTGTATCATGACCCTAGCAGAGGGAAACGCTCTGTGGTTGGTTTTGTAGCAAGCATCAATCAGTAAGTACATTCTGTTTCAGAAAATTAGAAGTTTTTTATCATCTGTTATTGGAGGAAGGATGTCTGGAAAGTTTTGCACACGCGCGCGCACACCCCGCCCTGGTCCCATCTACGTTCAGAGGCAGGGCCAAAAAAAAAAAAAAACTTAAGCAACCCCCAATTTCCAACTTAGCTTCTCATAGGTCTTTGTTACATGAGACAAGAGGACAGTTGCACAAGGAATGGTATTGGTTCTTGTTGATCCCCTTTGAAACGGAGGAAGGACAATTCTTGAGGGAAGAAGAGTGTAAAGGGGGTAGTCTGTCATGAAGGTTATTCCAGAGTAGTTCCTTCCCTGCTTTTTCAGTAAAGTTTTACAGCTTTTTGTACTACAAGATGGGTCATTTTGGTAAACCGCTGTCATCTGAACTTGGGATATAAATAACAGAAATTATTGCTGGAACATCATGAGCCCAAAAATTAAGGGTAAATTATATTTTTCAGAGAAATTACCAACTTTCAGTATTACAGCTTGAATGAATTGTGACCTATGAGGCTTTGCAATGGAATTAGCATAGCTGACATTTATCCTTTTCTTTCTGCCACCAGTACTTTGACCAGGTGGTACTCAAGAGTTGTATTCCAGATGCCTCATCAAGAAATTATAGATAGTCTGAAAGTTTGTCTGGTGGCTGCCTTGCAGAAGTTCCATGAGGTGAGGAAACTCAAATGATTCTTCTGGGACTGGAGCTTACAGAGAGGTGTGTGATCCATCTTGTAATTAACCTCCTTTCACAATCCCAAGTGCCGAGATGAGGGTCCTCTGGAAAAACAGTTCTTAATTACATATCCATTGTAAATGCTGGGGTAAAATGATGAGCTTTATTTAAAAAATTGGGGAGGTATGATCCTCAACCATTCATTATCCTGTAGTTGATACATATGCTCTAGGATCAAGTTGCAGGGATTGTTCCAGCAGTATAGTGCAGGAACACTGATTACAAGACAATTTGGAGAGGTAGGCTATACTGGGAAGAGGAGGGGAAAACTATTTCCTTTGTTGCCCCATGCAGTATCTCCATGGCTTCCCTCTGCCTTCAATTTCATTGGATTAATTTGTTGACCTCTGTTTTCTCTTGATATCATCCCTTCCAAAGCCCAGATTACGCCTCCCCCACCATTAATCGCCTCTTTAAGTCTATCTCTCTGCTCTGGTTTTCCCTCTTTGCTTTCAAATCTGCAGTTCCTCCATTCTCAGAATTTTTTATGGATTCTGTCTCTCTAAGATACTGAACAGTGGTGACATCTGTATCTGCTGCCTTGAAAATTTCTCCTCCTACAATCTGCCTTCATTCTTTGTGTTCCATCGAGGCTGTAATTTTGGTGAGGGCTTTGTTCTCTTTGCCAGGTATTTGGGCCTTCACTCAGTCCTCACTCTTTTTAATTTCTCTGCCATCTGTAATGCAGTTCTCCCTGATTCCTTCCATGCCTTAGGTTTCTGTAGGGCTGTAAAGTACTCCTAAGTGTTCTGTTACACACTTGACTTTCCACCTGTGCAGCACTTTGATTTGGAAACTTCTCTAGCTGCCTATTAAATATGAACATTCTCTCTGTTCTGAGGATCTTCTCAGACTGCACATACCCAAAATGAAGTCATGTCTTCCTACTTAGTTCTCTTTTCTGATCTGGCTACAGTGGTCAATGCTCTAATTACATCCAGGTTAGATTACTGTAATGTGCTCTACATGGGGCTGCCCTTGAAAACAGTCTAGAAACTTCAGTTGGTCCAAAATGCAGCAGCTGGGCTACTAGATGTAGTGGGATACAGGGCTTGTATCACCCTAAGAACGATTCAAAGTGCTGCTTACCTTTTAAAGCCCAAAATGAATTAGGGTCAGAGTACTTGAAAAATTGCCTCTTCTCGTGTTGTCCAGCCCACAAGTTAAGATCTGCTTAACAAGCCCTAACAGCTGAACATCAAGAAGACAAAAACAATGACTACTGGGGAACTTCAACGGTGACAATGGAGAAATAGAAATGGTTCAAGATTTTCTATTCCTTTGCTCCATCAACCAAAATGGAGACTGCACCCAAGAAATCAGAAGGAGATTGAAACTGGTGCGGGCAGCCATGAAGAAGCTACAAAATATCCTTAAGAATAAGGATATGTCGCTGGCAACCAAGATCAAATTAATTCATGCCATAATATTCCCCATTACTGTGTATGGGTGTGAAAGTAGAAGAAAGGTGACAGGAAGAAAGTAGATTCCTTTAAATTGTGGTGTTGGAGGAGAGTTTTACAAATGATCCGCCAAAAAGATAAATAACTGGGTTCTAGACAAAATCAAGCCTGAATTCTCCCTAGAAGCTAAAATGGCTAAACTGAGACTATCGTACTTTAGTCACATTATTAGAAGACTGGAAAAGACAATAATGCTAGGAAAAGTTGAGGGCAGCAAGAAAACAGGAAGACCCAACATGAGATGGATTGACTCAATAAAAGAAGCCATGACCTTCAGTTTGCAAGACCTGAGAATGGCTGCTAGTGATAGGACATTTTGGATAATGTTAATTCATAGGGTCACCATAAGTCAGAAGCGACTTAGTGACACTTAACAGCAGACACACACACAACAGGCCCTGCATTCCATACCCCCGCCTTCAGAGGAGAGGTGGTAATGACCAGACACACAGCTTTTTCAGTAGTGGCTCCTCGCCTATGGAATGATCTTTCCTTCAAGACTCACCAGTCTCCTACACCACTTTTCTTTCAGATGCCGGACCAATATGCTTCTATTTACCCAAGCTTTTTAATTAAGGGGCTGATCTTTTAATACCATAATTATAGTGTGATTTTTGTCTGAGAAACAGTATTCTTCTTATGCTATTCAATTATCTGTTTCTATGCTCTTTTTTTGTAAAATATTGGGTTTTCATTAACAACTCCTCATGTTTTTATTATGTTTTATTTTGTAAGCTGTCTTGAGAAGGTTCCCTGGAGAAGTGGCATAATCTTTTTCTAAATAAATAGAATTGTCTACTTCAGTAGTAACAGATAATCTTTTGCATTCTCTGAAGACCTGGTTTTCTTCAAACATCCCCCCCCCCAAAAAAAAACACACCTTAGAGTGTGTGTAATTTTTGTCTCTTCTGTTCTTGACTTCCCTGAAGTTTTCATCACTTTATCTAATGTTTGGTAATCTCTTTTGTGTCACTCCAGTGGTTATGGCACAAGAACACTTTCAAAAAGTGTCATCAGTCTGGCAGGATGCCACCTTCAATGGATGCTCATGATCAGTGTCCACTGCCTTAAATTTACCAGTTGGGTGAGGCACAATCGATGCATCAGGCTTTGGGCCAGTCTCTGAAAGAGTCTCAGCCTCTGAGGCAGTGGCAGATAGATGAGGATTAACTGCTCCAAAGCCACATGCCAGTCTTCAACTTCAACATGCCAGACCCCTTGATAGTAAACTTGACAATGAGGGACTGAAAACAAAAATCTAGTCCATTGATACTGAGCTCTGAGTCATCAAACAGAAAAATCTGGTGTGTGGTTACTGAGCCAGGACAAACAAAAGCTTGTTTGGAGATTCCAAGCCATGCATCCTTTTACAGTGGAGGCAATTCTCTCCCCGGTGATCATCATTGTGATAGGTGAAGATAGCCAGGGGTCATTTTGTAGAAAAAGAGGTCCAAGGAGCTCATTAGCATAACTCATTGGCATAACTTATTTGCATATGCCACACCCCCTGACATCACCGGAAGTGTGTCAGAAGGCAACACCCACTGCTCAGGCTCCACTGGACTGTTTTGGATTGCTAGCTATTGGGGAGGGGGGGAACGTGCAGATCTGTCCTCGCAGAGGAGGCAGAGCTT
>NW_015168044.1:2929076-2939982 GCF_001447785.1 Gekko japonicus
AATAAATAATGCTGACAAGTCTGGATCCAGAACAACAACGAAATCACATCTACTAATTTTTGCCTAAAAAAAACCCAATGATCTAGAGTTGTGGTCTTCAACCTAGGGGTTGGGTGGCAGACAGAGCCACTTGCCGCCCCCCAAGCCATTTAGATAGCACCTTAGCAGACTCGGCTGCAGGGGGACAGTCACCCATGAGTAGTGCCTGGGCATCACCTGTCTACAACTATTATTGCTGTGCTGAGGCACACCAGAGGCAGATGTCTTTGCCTTACCAAACCCCAGGTGTGAGTGCTCTACTCTAGAGCAGTCATCAGACACAGTTCCACAGGAAACTCTTTTTTTCTCCAGGGGTTGGGGTGCCAGTTCTGTGTCTTCCCTCCTGTTCCTCTGATACCCACGGTTGTTGGGTAAATAGGCAGGAACTACATTCTGTTCATTCCACATTGGCCAAGGCAGCCATAGCACAACAGTCATTCACCTATCCAAGAGCAGCTTGTTCTGACTAACCATATCCTGTCTCAGTGCTAGAGCAGGATCCTGCACCCAGACACATTACAACTGGTAGTTTTGGAAGATATTTCCAGAGCACCACCTTCAGATTGCCCTGGGGGAGGTACTCCTGGGTGCTACAAAACCATCCATCAGAAGATCCTGTGAGTGTAAGTAGCAGCTCTTTTCCACCTTTGCTTTAGCACAGAGATGGTACTAGGGAATCCACCTACTCCTGTCCCCTAGTGTTTCTTGATGCAGAAGGTGAAGCAGTAATGGGGTCACTGTGTTGACTGACGCTCTAGGAATTTTTCCAGTCTCTATTTACCATATAGATTGTGGAGATTTCTAGAGCATTACTCAACATAATGTCACACATTGGTCCCCTCAAATGCTTCCACCTGCAAAACGCTCCTGGTGGGCATCCCTAGATGGCACCTAATTACCTGTCCTGTGCCTAGGATTGGATCCAGACTAAACTTTTCTGCTAACAGGAGTGCAGTAATTTCCACCAACTCCTTCCTTTTTGCTTGCCTCTTATGTTGTTCTGGAGGCTCGCCTGCCCTCCGGGATCTACATTTCAAGGATTTCAGTGGGCTGGAGTGGGAGTGAGGGAAGCAGAAACATTCTGTTCCACTAACTAAAGTGCTTTGCATTAGCAAAAGATTTAGTCTGTATCCAACCCATATTCTCTAGGATTATCACACTGATCCCTTGAAGTCCATCTAACAGTCATTTCAGTCTTACATTCTCCTTTCAGGGTCCCTCACTCTTCACCCAGCTATTGGTGAAACCGTTCTTCAAGGACCTTGCTAGTTTCCATCTGCCAACCTCTAGTTGTCTTCCCAACTCATGGGCAGACTGTTTAGGACCTTAGCTACATACGGTCCTTACCCACAAGGTAGCTTTCAGAGTGGTAGACTACTCTCAGCTGACCAAAGCTCTCCTGTTCTCTTCAGGCATTTTGATTGCCCTTATTCCTGGAATTTTATACAACACCTCTGCGTACATGCCCTCTAATCCCTCCTCAGAATATACCTTTTGTATAAAGTCTTCGGTGGTAATCTTTTAGCCATCATTTTCAACCACAATTAACTCTAAAGTAGCCTCATTTGATTACATTAATCCCTTGTAACCTTTGCTTCTGGCTATTGTCTTCTTCTCCGCCAGCATTGGTTGAAATTAAGATTGCAAGCTGCAAAGGGCAAGGGCCATTCTATATTATTTCTCTGTTTAAAGTACCATATAGGATGATGGAGCTGCATTTTTTTCAGTTGCTAGTTCGGGTTACAGCAATATATTTTCATTATCTGGAAAGTCTTATTGTAGAGAGGACTTTTTTGGCATGGGTTTCTTATAAAACAAATGACATTAATGGGGTGTGTATGCAAGAGAGGATCTATTTTACAGAATTCACATAGATTTTCTAGAGAAAATGTTAGCCTGTGTTACCCAGATTCCCCTGTATACTTTACAATCTCTTTTCTTCTTGTACATTTGTCATCTCAAAGGTCAACCACTGCCTCCCTGAGAAAATAGTGGTGTACAGAGATGGGGTTTCAGAGGGCCAGCTGAAAATGGTTGAAGGCTATGAAATTCCTCAGCTGCAGAAATGCTTTGAAACTTTTGAGAATTATGATCCTAAAATGGTGGTGTTTGTGGTCCAAAAGAAAATCAGTACCAACATCTACTCAGCAGCCACTGATCACTTCACAACTCCTCCTCCAGGCACAGTGGTAGACCACACGGTCACTAGCCGAGACTGGTGAGTGAGATGCAGTTCATAGAATTCTTTCTCTGCACAGAACTGCTTGCTGCTCTGCTTCTTCTCTATCAGTAAACCTGCTTGCAGTTCAGAGAACGCTCTTCTGTCTGCCAAAAATTCTGCATTATGATGTTACTCTAGTTGGTGTAAGTTCATTTAGTTCGTGTCCTCATCCTTTTTATGTCATTGATCTTGGTTAGAGAAATAGTTGGAGAGGATGATGACGTAGGAAATACATGGGCTATTTTAATTGGCAGCAGGTTTATAGAAGTAGTAGGACAAACTGGAGATCATTAGGTGGTCATAGGAGACTGTCCAAGGTACGAAGTGTCAAGAACAGAACAGATTTAGTTTGTGAGTATTTAACTATACTGTGCTCGCTTGTTAAATTCTTTTCATTTATAACATCCTAACTGGAATTGAAGTCTGGAGAGAGTTATGTATCTTTACACCCTCTTTTTGGTTTAAAACTGGTAAAATATGGCATTCTGGAATAGTGCATTGACAGGAGGGGACTTCCTACCCCCCCCCAATTGATTATCCTCCCCAGTCTATTTCCATTTTCCCTCCTTTCTTCCCCATCACAGCCTCTACAAACCTGCCCCCCCCCAGTTTGTAGAAAGATCTCCCTCTCTGTACGTGGCCCTAATCTGTGGATATAATGATTCGCATGTAGGGTCTACAGTACTAGATATATGATGTCTTCATCAGGCCACACCAAATGCTTCAGTGTTGTCTGCCTTTTGTCCAAAAGGGTTTTTTTGTCCAAGATACCTTCACGTTATATTGGCAACCATTGGGGCTGTTCAAGTCTTTCTGCATATGTTGCTTCAGAAGGAGTTAGAAAAGAAAAATGGATATTGCCCAATTATTGCAGCTGAACAACCTTATTCTTCAGAAATTCTGTATCTTTAGAGGATATTTGCTAGTGTCTTAAGAAGAACTGTGGCCATCACTACATCTTCTGGTAGCAAATTCCATATTTTGATCACTCATTACCTCAACAGCAGAAGAGCTGTCAGCACAGGTGTAGGACTGTTCTAGTAGGCCCCTGAAGGTCCCATCCACTTACCTCTCTCTCTCTCCCCCTCA
This sequence comes from Gekko japonicus, assembly GCF_001447785.1. Classification (NCBI taxonomy): domain Eukaryota; kingdom Metazoa; phylum Chordata; class Lepidosauria; order Squamata; family Gekkonidae; genus Gekko; species Gekko japonicus. The sequence goes on from NW_015168044.1 coordinate 2,932,426, forward strand.
GCTTCTCCAGGTTGGCACCGTAGCCTTAAGGGAACAAACCTACTCCCTGACAGCCAAGGCCTCCATACATCGAGCACACACCCACAGTTTTTATTCAGTGGAGAGATAATGTGGCACTCCATGCAGAACTTTGGATAGTCCTCATTCCCCTGCTGGCTTTCTAACCTCATAACTGGTTTGGTTAGTCAGCCATGTTTTAGAGTTGAAATAGGGTGCCTCCCTGAATCTGTGCAGGTTCGTGTAGCAAGAATGATACTGCAATACACTGCCCTACTTGATGATATGGAGCTTATATGTGGGTTTTCCCCCCAGAAACTCAGACTAGAGGGGTTATTTCCTGTTCCCTTTCAGTCGCCCTTGCTGAAATCCCAAACTTAACTCCCCTGTTAGAAGCCCTCTTCAAAAGTACTAGATGCAAGCCCCCAGGAAACCTGTGTGCCTTCTTACACAGTCAGACTTCTAATAAACTCTGTTTTACAACTGGACTTTATACCAAATCCTGATCTTTATAGTAAGAGGTTTCCATTCAGACTGCCTGTGTTGGTCAGTGGATAAAATTGATTTGGAAGATGCTAAGTGTACTTTTCACCCCATCTATGGAATATTGGGGGAGGAAGGAGCATTACTCCAATACTTTGAGCACTTTATAGAAGTACCCAATTGCGACCTGTGCAGGTGCATACCCAGAGATATAACTGCCTAGAATATCCACTTGAAATACAGACGTTTGTAGGGAATTCAAGTAAGTAACTGATTTCTGATACCCTTTATGAAGGAATTAAAGAATTGGCATGAAGCAGGCAAAGTTGATATTAACAGTATTCTCTTTTTTTAAAAAACTAGGGTTGATTTTTACTTGATTGCTCACCACGCTCGTCAAGGTTGTGGCATTCCTACTCATTATGTCTGTGTAAGAAATACTGCCAACCTCAGTCCTGATCATATGCAAAGGTGAGTGTGTTTCATATTATATTTTTAAAGTGTTGTAATAATGGTTGTGTGTGAGCTGCGTTCAGCAAGGGAAAAAGCAGAATTCAGATTATTTTAAATGTAATAAATATGCAGAAAGCAGTTTTGTTGGAATCCTTGTGGAGCAATTCCAAGGAAGAAGAAATTGTTGCTGGAAATGACTGGGATGGCTGGGCTCTGGTTGTGAACACTTTGCATGTACCTCCATGTACTGTGGAGGTCCCCACACCTGGTGACTTTTTGATGACAGTGGAGCAACTTTTTGTTAGAGCTCACTGAGGCCATGAACTTCCTTAACCTTGTAGTAAAGCAGTAGGTGTTTTCACAATTGAGTATCATGAAATATTGAACAGCTGCAACAAGCTCTCAAAATAATAGCAGTTCTTTGATTTGCAGTTAAGAGTACAGCAAAGTTCAACCAAGCATCAGACTGTCTGGGGCATTCAACCTAATATCTGAAGCGGCATCCATGATATAGTAAAAGGGCTTCTTTCTCTACTTGATTTTATGTTCTCGTCTTTTCTCCCTTATTGCAACTGCTTCTAATTCTTGATCTTGCATCCCGTTTTTATTTAGTGTTTTCTTCTACCCTAATCTCCCTTAATTTTGTTTCATTTTTTACTATTGTGCCCAGTAGTAGACAACTTTATTATTGTTCCTTCCCCCCCCCACTTCCTGTCCCTAACTTGCCTTATAATGTACAGCACCTAGGGTACGTGCTCTATGACTATGAAATATGATGATTAAATGTCAGACCCCAATCCGAGAAAAAAGATTCCCCTACATTCCAAGTACGACTGAAAAACAAGACCTAGAACTATGGGAGTAGGCATTTGAATAAAGAATTCTCTTTTCCCCCCTTCTTTTTAACAGGTTGACCTTCAAGCTTTGCCACATGTACTGGAATTGGCCAGGTACTATCAGAGTGCCGGCCCCCTGCAAGTATGCTCACAAGTTGGCCTTTCTCTCAGGGCAAGTGCTGCACCACGAGCCAGCTATTGAGCTCTGTGAGAAACTCTTTTTCCTATAGCTGCTCCATCCAGACTGCGAGGGATCACAGAGAGGCGGTTCCTCATCAGATATGAGAGGGAGCTCCTCTGAATTATCCTGTGCTTATAGCTGAGGGATGGCACACACTTAGCCTTTGGCTGTCAGCCATAAACGTGGGCTATGCAATCCTAAACATGTTTTATTTGGAAATAAATGTACAAAGATTTTTCAGTTTTATAACTTTGTAATTTAAGAAATGAATGCAAAGCCTCATTTAACTGCAATGGCAAACTGCTGGCAACCTTTCTATCTGGTAAAACTGGGGTTTTAGGTAGGACCAAGTTGAATATTCTGTATGTTTAGTTGATACAGGTCTTTTCTTCCCCTTCTCTTCAAATCCAGGATCAAACTAGTCGCATATTTTAAGTTTTAAGTGATGGCTGCAAGATTGCGAAACTGAAACCCTGTACAAACACCTCCCAGCTGCATAAAATATTTTATTTTGTTAGAATTAAAGATTTTTTTAATGGTTATAACCATCATGTTCTTAAAAAATTATCTTCTCCTTTTGTTGAATGTAATAATTACTGTTAGGTTGGAATAAAGCCAAACTTCTTACTTTCTGAGCCATACTTTATGATGCATAGCTGTTTTCTATAGTCATTAGCCACAGCAGTGCCTTGTTTTTACACTTTGTTTCTACATTATATTTTTGCATTGACTTTGTAAATTCTGTTTACCATGTGTTTAAATATCAGAAACAAGGGATGCTTTGGTCCAAAGTAAGTTGTTACCAGACTGAATATCAACAGATGATTGGAGCTAGTGGTAAGTTTCCACTAACCCCAAATTTCTGCAAACCCCAATCTTCCCTTTATGCTGTTCCTGAGGATCCCCCAGGAGCAGCATTTTAGGGAGTTGAAGGCTTTCATGGCCAGAGTTCATTAGTTGCTGTAGATTTTCCGGGTTGCGTGTCCGTAGTCTTGGCATTGTAGTACCTGATGTTTCGCCAGTAGCTGTGACTGGCATCCTCAGAGGTATAACACAGAAAGATGGAATACTCTCTGTGTCAAGGTGAGAAGAAAAATGGTAGGCAGGTAATTTATAATTCCAGAAGGTGGGGTAGGGCTGAGTCATTATCTTGTAGGAGTTCCCCAGGCTATGAACATGCTAATGGAGGGGCTTTCCTGAGGAGGTTCTTTTGTATATGGATTGTTTCCTGTTTCCTGAGGAGGTTCTTGTGTATGTGGACTGGCTGTTGAAATTCTAATGTTATCTGTAGTGCTATTGTCATATGTAGAGCCTTTGTGTTTTTCAGGACAGGAAACCATGCCCTATTTATTTTTAAACTCTCTTCTTTCCTGTTGAAATTGTGTTTATGTTTATGAATTTCAATGGCTTCCCTGTGTAATCTGACATGGTAATTGGAAGTGTTGTCCAGCCTTTCAGTGTCTTGGAACAAAATACTGTGCCCTGTTTGAGTTAGGCTATGTTCAGCCACTGCTGATTTTTCAGGTTGGCCAAGTCTGCAGTGTCTTTCATGTTCTTTTATTCTTGTCTGAATGCTACGCTGTGTGGTCCCAATGTAAACTTTTCCACAACTGCATGGTATGCGGTATACTCCTGCAGAAATAAGGGGTTCTCTTCTGTCTTTCACCGATCATAGCATCTGTTGTATTTTTCTGGTGGGTCTGAATATTGTTTGTAGGTTGTGTTTTTTCATAAGTTTTCCCATCTGATCAGTGATTCCTTTGATATATGGCAAAAACACTTTTCCTGTGGGAGACCGTTTTTCTTCATTTGTTTTACCTTTGGTTTAATTGCTCTTCTGATTTCATTCTTAGAGTAGCCATTTTACCTCTGAGGATGCCAGTCACAGCTACTGGCGAAACATCAGGTCCTACAATGCCAAGACCACGGCCACACAACCCGGAAAATCTACAGCAACTAATTTTAGGGAGTATTTGGGTCTGCAGTGGGAGGTAGAAGTAAGAGTCCCATTCCACTGACAACAGTTTGTTCAAATCACTGGAAATTACTGCTTAGTCCAACCCATTGTCTCTGTGGATCCAGAATGGCTATACATTCACCTAAATAAAATACAAATTTGCATCATCCAAGAATTTTCAGTGACTGCTATATATACTTGTTACAGCAGGGGTCAGCATAATGCCAAAAATGTTGGGCAACAGATTGTAAGAAGCCTGGGCCTTAAGGCTGATGTCCTGCAAGCAAAAGTTCTCCGTGCTTCCGGCTAGGCGTTCGTGCAGACACTAACTTCTCTCCCAACCCAACAATAGGATCTCAGCTTTCCAGGAAAGGGGATACATGGTTTTGTAGGATCTTGCTAAAAATACTTTTACAAAAGGAGCAATCACAATGCTGTGGATTTCAAGTAAGGGAAATAGCAAAAGGGAAAAGTTTAAACCCACATACCACAAGTTGCAGCCCTGATCCAGACTTGGTGTCCCTGTGGCTGTTATTTACTAATTAAAATATATATATATATCAAGAATAGATCTCCCAGTGCAGTCCTGCCTCCATTGTTTTATTGGTCTTTTCCTTAATCTGTGAACATATCAAGAGTCTTGAAGGGGGGGGGAGCAGTGATGTGCCAGATTTGTAGATGGCATTGACACCCAAGTTATTCAGAGTGGTGAAGATCAGAGCAGATTATGAAGAGCCAGAGCACCCAAATGGAGTGAGTAGACAGTAATGTGGAAACAAAGTTCAGGGTAAGTAAATGTAAAACGATGCACATTGAAGCCCAGAACAACAGCATAAGTTCCATAGAAGTACTGCCATCCAATCTTTGTCCTAGGGCCGCCTTGCACCCTGATGGTTCCCACCTAAATCATGGTGGCGGTGTGTTGATGGTACAATAGCGGCGGTGGCTCCTACTCAAAAGCCTGGCGGAAGAGCTCAGTCTTACAGGCCCTGCGGAACTGCATTAGGTCCCGCAGGGCCCGGATCTCCTCTGGGAACTCATTCCACCAGGTAGGAGCCGCCACCGAAAAGGCCTTGGCCCTGGTCGCAGCCAGTTTGATGTCCCTGGGGCCTGGGGTTACTAGAAGATGTTGAGCCCCTGACCGTAGTGCCCTTATGATACAATAGCATTTATTACATATAGCCAAAGGCCATTACAATCCAACACAAGAAAATAAAACACATTATTTTTTAAAGAATTAAAATAACCAGATCTAATGGTACTTATGTTAAAACATTTCACCCTTCAGATATTGCTGCATTTTCCTGGCTGCCAAGCAATGCTCCCTCTAAGCTATGGAGTCTTGTGAGCAAAAATTCTACTTTGTGAGCTACTGGCATAAAGTTGTGAGGGATTTGGCTACTGCATAAATTAGTTTGCTCTGGAGCCATCCTTCCTGAGCCAAGACAAAAATGTGTGAGCCAGAGGCTTAAAAATTGTGACCTAGCTCATACTAAGCTTAGAGGGAATACTGCTGCCAAGACAAATAGCAACACTGTATGAAACAAGGGAGTTAATATCTGAGAGAAGGAAAATCACCTCTGCTTCAGAGGAAGACTTTGCACCTTAAAAGGTTATAAAAATGCCCAATGCCCAATTACTGTGGCAGGCCATGATACTTCAACAATATACGTTCATAGTGTAGTTTATTTGAAAATGCTGGGTTTTGTTCATGTTGGATTTCAAAGGCCCCATCAACAAGTTCTGCAGCAGATTTCCTAAGGGGTGGGGTCATGTGACAGGGAGCTCTGGAGGAAGTCCCAGGAGCTGCAGCAGGCTGGTTGGTCTAACTGGAATTGACATCAGCAAGTGTCTGACATGAGTCAGGAGGATATATAGATACTTCCATGGAGCGGTCAGGGCCAGATGGCTGGGGGGGGGAGGGGGAGATAGCTCCATAGCAGACCAAAACTGATCCCCCTCCTCTCCCCTAAGAGACTAAGGTGAATACTGAAGGCAGTATGACCAGATGACCACGTGGCCAGGCTTATTATATCCAGCCCCCAGTGTAATAGAAATATGGATAATTGGGATGGAAGGACACATCCTCAAGTCGAGAAAAAACTTTCCTCATTATGGAAAGCTTGGGTGTCCAGGGTGCATTAGTCCAGAAGCTGGGACTGTACTCTCTGAGGTTCCTCAAGGAGGCGGGGCCTCTCTTGTCTGAAAGACTTCCAAGAACAAGAGCTTATTTCTTCAGTGCTGGTGTCTAGAACATAGGAATTCATCATGAAGTTAGATTTACTAGTTAGGTTAATAATTTACCGTCTGTCAACATTAATCTTCTAATGTTCTACTGATACTGCTTTATCCAATTTTATTTCCCAGTTGTGGCATATCGCATGTGGACTTTGCCCAGGCTTGCCAAAGCTCTGTTGTGCTGATATGTTTGCCTGGTCTGCCAGGAAGGCTGAGCTAAGAACAATTTGTTCTAAGCTTTTTAGGATGGTTCACTTCTGGAGATTAAAGGATCCAATTGGATTTCAGAGTGTTCTTGGGAAATTTGGGAACCTTGATGATACCTATGTAGCCTTTTTGGGGGCCTAGAATGGTAGTGTTCTCTGCTGAAAGAGTTGCTTTTAGCATCTTTTCTTACCCTCTGGGTGAATCCTTGTGCCCTGGTTTACAGCATGCCATAAAGCTCATTTGGAGACGTATGAGTCAACCGAGACAGCAGCAAAGAAGTTTTTTTCAACACCTGCATCAGCTGATTTGCATCCAGCTTAATTATTTTATATAATTCAGAACTTGCTAGATCTTCAAGTGTTACAAATTAAACTATTAGCTGTAACAATTTTGCATGTGACAATTCTGCATTTTCTTCTCGTTGATAAAAAATCTCATAAATTCAGAATATGTTTTTGATAAAAGTCAGAGGTGTCAAAATTGTATCTGGTCAAAATTGTATGGATAGTATTGGATTGGTTTCCCTGAATGATGTCCAAAATCCTTTTTTTTAATAAAGATTTTATTGTTTTTCTACTACACTACTACATCACTAACACAACAGGGATAAGGAAGTGGAACTCTATTACACTAAACACTACAATTCTATTAGGGGCTGGGAGGTGGAGCTAACAGGTTACACGATCTAGATTACATAAATTTTAACTAAATCACCTACAAATATTAAGATTACATTGTAAATAAAAGTTTAAGAATAAAAATTTGTTTTGCATATCGTTTTTACAAAAACTGCATAAACATCTAGCTTAGTTTCAGAGTCTTTCTCCCTCTGAGGTGGAGGCCATCTTGTATGGGTGATTCCCATCCATCTTCAGGGAGGCAGGACTAAGTTCAATTGCTTCCTGTTTCCTGTGGTGGGAGTCACCCCGGCTCAGTTTCTTTCCTGCCTCAGTAGGGAGAGCAGCTTAGTGTTAGAGCTCGCCTAACACTCACCTTTTAGACTATACTAGCACATCCTTTCTGCTTTATTAACTTTCCTAACTGTTTTTCTTCTCACTCTCTATTATAAAAAATAAAGAAAGAAAGAAAGAAAAAAGATACTGTTTCTCTTCGCTTTACCTCAGCTTTCGCAGAGGCCCACGGGCCTAGTGAACAGATCAGACTCCGGAGCCTTTAAGTGGCTGGGAGTTAAAAAGCCTCCTCCT
>NW_015168044.1:2941046-2946081 GCF_001447785.1 Gekko japonicus
CTTCTACAACAGTTGTCGATTGCTCCTCCATTCATCCTGCCGGTTTCACAGAACATGCTGGTACAGGGGCCGATATCACATCCCAATCCAAGTTGGTTTTGCTTGACCCGCATGGAGGTTGAGCAGAGGAAACTTCGGACGCTAGGCTACAGTGAACCACTCATGTAGACGATGATGGCTTCCAGAAAATCCTCGACTTCCAGGATATACAACGTTACATGGAAAGCCTTTGTCCGTTGGTCCAGGAGAAAGAAGGTTGACCCATTGCACCCTTCAGTTAAATCCATCCAGGACTTTCTTCAGGATGGTGGATCCGGAGGGCTTCATGTGGCTACTTTGAGATAACAGATGGCAGCGTTGGCATCTGTCCTGCCTCGTTATTTGGGTATGCCCGTGTCACAACATCCCCATGTTTGCCGTTTTCTAAAAGGGGCGACCTTTCAAGATCCACCTCAAAAGCACCGTTTTCCCACGTGGAAACTCAATACGGTCCTTTCTGCATTGACTAAAGGACCCTTCGAACCTTTGAGCTCCATTTCCTTAAAATTCCTTCGGATGAAGACGCTCTTTCTGGTGGCCATTACATCAGCCAGGAGAATTTCTGAGCTCGGAGCCCTATCAGTGCAAAAAGAACTTTTTGTATTCCACCGAGATAAAGTAGTCTTGAGAACGGATCCGACCTTTTGTCCCAAAGTGAGCCCTAAATTTCATAGGAGTCAAGAGATTTGCCTTCCTTCCTTTGTTCCAAACCCTTCACATCCGACGGAACGCCTATGGCACGCCTTAGACGTATGGAGAGCGTTAAAATACTACATCTCCAGAACAGCTGAGCTTAGACACACAGACTCTATATTCATTAACATTTCTCCACCTCATACAGGGAAGAAAATGTCTAACTCAGCCATAAGCTCTACCATCAGGACGTGCATAGCCGAGGCATACAAGAGCCTACACATCAAGGTTCCTGATGGCATCACGGCCCAGTCCTTGCGTAGTGCGGCTGCCTCAGCAGCTTTTGCTAATAGGGCTTCTGTGGAAGAAGTTTGCAAAGCGGCAACCTGGACGTCCCTGTCTACTTTTATCAGACACTACAAGATCAATGTCTATGATTCTGCAGATGCAGCCTTTGGACTGCAGTCGGTCCTGTCAGCGGAGGACGACCCCCCACCCTATATTTAGGGGACACTGCTCTGGGAGGTCCCATACAAGATGGCTTCCACCTCAGAGGGAGAACGACTATTGGTTACTCACCGTGAGGTCTGGAGGACTTCTTGGCCCTCCCAGGGTCGTCACTCTTCCATGGGTCACCGACTGCATTTGGCCTGTCACAACATACAGAGAGAGTGAGATCAACTTACCTGAAGGTGTTTTCAGAGAGGAACTGCATTCGACTTGCCTTTGCAGTAGCCTTGTTTGCATTTACTGGTTAGAAGGAGGTCCCTTCTCTTACCTCTTTCCTCTCGCCTTTTACTTGTCCTGCTACTTCTTGTTAAGATTAATGTTATGCTGTTGTTTTTTGAGTTCTTCCTGTATCATAGTTCTCTACTACATTGCTTTTGGGAGCACCAAAACTGAGCCAGGGGTGACTCCCACCACAGGAAACAGGAAGAAGTTGAACTTAGTCCTGCCTCCCTGAAGATGGATGGGAATCACCCATACAAGATGTCCTCCAGACCTCAGAGGAGAAGGACCCTTCACGGTGAGTAACCAATGGTCATTTCTTCTTGCTTTTCTTCCTTGTCCGAGGTTTGGGAGCACCTGCTTCTTTTTCAGTTTCCAAAGTTTCTGAAGATTTTGAACTGGTGCTTGTTGAATCCTGTGAGTAGGATTCTTCTACATCTTTCTCCTCCTCCTGAGAAAGTTTTGTCTTCTTTTCATCTTTCTTTTGATTTGGCTTTGAAAATTGAGCCATAAACTTGTTTGCTTTAGGAACAGAATCAATCTTAAATTTCTTGTCCTCAGTCCTTCAGGGAATGCCCAAAGCCCATCTATAGGGTATTCCCTTTTTTTGAAGAAAGAGAGTAAGATCCTTATAGGGTCTCCTCTTCTTCCTCACTTCCTCACTTCAAAGGGGATATCTTTCACAAAATTTACATCTTCGTTTTTAATTTTTAGATCCTTCCCCATCGTGGATTTTAGCACCAGATCCCTGGTAGATTGTTTCGTAAATTTCTCCTGGGAGTTTATTTTTCTTTATAAAGTCCAGATAAATCCTATAGGCCAAGTCCATCTCGTTCAATAAGTCTTCTCGTTTATAATTCATTAGTGGGAGAAGAGCATCCGCTAAAAGTTCCTTTTAGTTCTCATTTTTTTCTTCTGGAATCCCTTGGAAATGTAGGACGTATGTGGATCTTTCCAGCTGGAGCTGTATTAGCTGTGTTTTGTCAGAGGATCTTTCTTTATCCGCTTCATCCATTCTTTTATTAATACTCTCAGTCATTTTTTCCATTATTTTTATTGTTTTCTCTGTAGCTGAGGTTCTTATATCCATTTGAGTCAATTGTTTTTGGACCGTGTCCAATTTGGTGTTGAGATTCATCATTTGCTCCATTAGGGGGCGCAGTGCATTTGCTAACAGTGTAGAAAAGTCTGTGGTTACTTCCTGGTTCTTGGAGGGAGTCGTTGGTTGATTATTTCCTGGGAGTGGTTTCTTCTCCGGCACCGTTCTCCACCCTCTCCCCGCCATAATATCAACAAGAAGTAAGGTTTCCAAAACAAGATAAAAGTTCACCGATTTTAGTCAGCTTTATGCTAGCATGCAGTTTCTGACTTCGTTAGAATTTTCTTTGGTTTAGATTAGCTAAAAGTCCATTGTTCTCGATTTATAACTGCTTTTCAGGTTTTACTGGAAGGGGGGGAATCTTGAGTTCCCCCTCAACCCCCGCTTCGTTTGTAGGTGCTTCTAATTTCTACCAAAGCTCATGTTCGCTTTGTAACACTTGAGCTTTGCTTAACTCACGGTTTGGAGCCTTGGGCATCTTTTAGAAGCATTTTTTTTAGACTTTCAATCGTGTCCGCTTGCTCCGGCACTTGTCTCTAGTCGCCATATTGGCTCTGTGGCAACAGGACCTTTCAGGGAAAAGGTGAGCCTCAATTCCTTGGCTGTCGCCTTGGAAGAGGCTATCCTCAGCTCTCCAGGCTGGGGGTCTCCTACGAAGACCCCGGGAGGGTCAGGGACCAGCTCGGACTCTTCCCGTCAGCCGAGTCTCGGTGCGTCTCTATCAGAGGTAGACGGGACGCATCTGAGCGGCGAAATGCTGAAACCGGAAGTCTGAATGATGTCCAAAATCCTGAGGGCTTTGAAGCCAAGTACATAAAGTTTGGATTCCTGCCTACAGTTGGTTAATTAACAGAGCAATCCTGGGGGGTGGGAATCAGAGTAGGGAGCCAACTGACCTCCACACCAGCATAACTCAGAGACATACTGGTGTCAGGGGGACTTAAGGTGGTGGAGGCCATGAGCAGCACTGTGTCAGGTGGTCACACCGGCACAGCTGCACTGTGGTCACACACCAGCAGATTACCTGCTTGAGCCCCCATGCTGGCGGAAAGTTGGGTATGCCAGGGAATGGGACAGCAGCCAGTTGGCTCCCTAAGCCGTTCCAGCATGGGAATCCCCCCCCGGAGCAGGCACAACTTTGCACTGGCCAAAATAGTGCATCCTTTCCTGCCAGGGGTACTGATCTCTTCACTCTGGAGCTGAGCTGCCAATCCAGGGCAACGCCAGGCCACACCTCAGAACTGCCCCCTCCAGACTAACACCTCATGGGGCCTTGAAAGGGTCACGGGTCTCTTTCAGGGGACACCGCCAGGGGGCCTGCCTCCTTCAGACTGCCCCTCCACACCCTCTGCTGGTGACACAGCCTGGGCTCTGCCCACTTGAATCATGGCTCCTATTGGCTCTGACTGACTGCCTCTGGAGCTGACCCTGCTTTGCAACAATGTAGGGAAGGAATGCTGGGGCAGAATTGCCATGGCAGTGCTGTTGGGCCACCGGTGCCCCTGCTTGACTGCCATGTAACTTCCCCCTAGGGAGCCAACTAGCAGCGGTGTGGCTGCACTGTGGCCGGCCGCTGCAGCGCTGGTGTGGCTGAGGATTGCTCTGCCCACGTCCTGAGGATAACAGGGCTGCTGCTCATCAGAACTATCTATGTAAGACACCTTTTCAGCCAAGGTGACAATTAACATTTTACATAAGCTGGAAATCATCCCTTTTGCACATGTGGTTCTGGGACCTAAATAACCTTTGAAGGGGATAACAGCCTGAGAAGTATTTGCTAAACTAGCTATATATATGATATGCCCTGATATAATGGAAAAGGAAATAGTTTTGAATTCATCCCCTAACTCCCATACCTGGCTTCATTACTTGCAAAAGTTACATCTTTTTTTCACATCATGGAAAGATGTACTCTGCAACAGTAATGTATTCTACCTTCAGATACATCCCCTTGACTCCTGTGTGGCTAAATCAGAGTTTCCCAACCTTTTTAAAAAAAAACAATTTATTAGGATATAATAAAAAACAAAAAGTCCAAAACACATCATGGAAAGATGTACTCTGCAACAGTAATGTATTCTACCTTCAGATACATCCCCTTGACTCCTATGTGGCTAAATCAGAGTTTCCCAACCTTTTTTTAAAAAAACAATTTATTAGGATATAATAAAAAACAAAAAGTCCAAACATATATCAAATCTTATACAGTCTTAGACACTGGAGAACAATTTAGAAACATAATAGAAGCAATTTATATGGAACAGAAAGCAGCATTGCTCATTAACACCGAGACGACGGAATATTTCAAAGTACAAAAGGGGACAAGGCAAGGATGTCCTCTGTCCCCGTTATTATTTATATGGATATTAGAAGTATTGTTGAAACAGATTAAGGAGGACAAAGAAATTAAAGGTTTGACCAACAAAGGTTTTTCTTATAAATATAGAGCCTTTGCAGATGATGTAATGTTTATGGTGGAAGACCCTATACGGAACTTGCCATTGCTAATGGAGAAAATAAAAGAGTTCGGAGATT
>NW_015168044.1:2946848-2947013 GCF_001447785.1 Gekko japonicus
TTAGATTATATCACGATGCAGTTTGTTTAACCTAGTTGCAACAATGGATTAAGTTGGATAATAAAAAACTGTTGGCGTTAGAAGGACATGACTAGATTTGGTTGGCATGCCTATTTATGGTATGAGAAAACGAAAATAGATGTTTTTTTTTTAAACACCATTATA
>NW_015168044.1:2947353-3000574 GCF_001447785.1 Gekko japonicus
TGTATAAGATATTGTTGAAATGGTATACTGAGGATGAGACAGTTAAGGAGCAAATGATAAAATGGGCAGTTAATATGAACAAAGAAATATCTATGTCATCTTGGGAATTTTTATGGAAGAATGCAATGAAAATATCAACGTGTAATAACTTAAAAGAAAATTGCTATAAGATGATGTATAGATGGTATATGACACCAAAAATATTGCAAATATTAATAGTAATTTGTCAAACAAATGTTGGAAGTGTAAAAAAGTAGAGGGCTCGTTTTATCATATGTGGTGGACATGTGAAAAGGCAAAAATGTTTTAGGCTGAGGTACATGCAGGAATGGAAAAAATTGTGAAATGTAATTGGGACTTAAAATGGAAGAAATCAATATGGCAAAAAGGACATTGATGTGGTATATGATCACGACTGCCAGAATGACATATGCCCAATGTTGGAAACAAGATAAGATCCCGGAAGTTGGGGAATGGATTAAAAAATTACTTTTTATGGCTGAACTGGACAAAATGACAAGGAAACTTAATAATATGGAGGCAGAAGAATTTTTTGCAGACTGGAAAAACTTTAAAGACTATTTGATATTGGGATGTAAAGGACAATTTACTTTGCTTTGAGAATTATTGAAAACTGAAAGATAGCAGAAAATAGATAATGTATAAGAATAACAATTGAAGGATAAGTTACCTGTGGATGTAAATAAGGAAAAAGGGAGGTATGAAGAAAATTTAAGAATTGGGCTGGAGGTTGGAGCACTGTGGGAAGCCAAGAAGGGGGGGGAAGGGAGGAGGGAAAGATATATAACAGAGTTTCCCAACTTTTTTGAGCCTGTGGGCATGTTTGGAATTCTGACACAATCTGTTGGGGGTAACCACAGAATGGCTGTCACAGGAGGTGGAGCTAGCCACAGAATGGATGCTGCAGTTCTTCTTCAGTCACGCATTAAAGATCCTCGTGCTGTGGTGGCAGCTGCTACCAAAGCAACACTTTAAAAAATCTGCACAGCCAATCAAATCTCCAGTGACCAATCAGAAGCCTCGTTTGGCAAAATCCCCATCTGGCCACTCAAATATATTATATGCCCAATGTGTTGGGTCATGGGCATGTGACCAGACTTGCAGTCAGATGAGGGAAACTCACTTTAAACACTGCTTGTTTGCTTGCTGCTGTGAAGGGGCAGAGGAGCTTCTGGTTTCCTTCCTGCCTCATTTCCACCAATGGAAAGGGTGTGTGTGTGTACCTTTTCTCTGGCTCTATGGAGTCCAGTTATCCACCCATGACGGAATATACATTGGGAGTATTGTGTATTTGAGCCCTAACAGGGCAGTTCTAAACAGAGTTACACCCATCTGAAACTGGCATGTTTAAAGGGTGTAACTCTGCTTAGGATCGACCAAGCTGTAGGAATAATGATGGAGTCCATAATTGTGATAAGAACAGAGGAATTAAGATGAAGTTGTTTTCATGTTAAAAAGCTTGGGGGGGGCGCAAAGGGGGATAGAATCAATAAACTTTAGCTATGGGATTAGGCAATTGCCATACATCTAGTAAACCTGCTCTACTAATTACCCTTCTAAAACAAAATCTGGTGAGGAGGCTTTTACTGCTTTATTGGGTTTCTGTCCATCGAAAGCTGATATCAGCATTTCAATGTTCTCCAAAAACTGGGTTATCCTCTTTGAAATTTTCTAGCAGCTTTAGAATAACATCAAAAAAATTCCCTCAGGCACTGATTGTGGTGTACACTGCTTCTATGGTTGTATCTTGCATTTTGATCAAGAGGAAACTCAAATCTCCCATCGGAGCCTGAAATGGGACTGATAACCAACAGCAGATGAGAAGCAGGAATAATAGCTTACCCTTCTTGAGAGAGGAGAATTGCTGTCCCCAAACCATTTGCCATTTAAGAAATATGTCCGATATCCACTTGTGATGAATGTTCTGAAGAAAGATGTTGGGACATTCTTTTGTCAGTGTCTGGTTTGCCATATTGTGGTTAAATGAACTGTTTAAATCTTTAAGGTTGCAAGAGATTTTTTTCAGTTTGACCATATCAGTTTACAAACACGAAGCCATTAATGCACTAACCACAGAGGTGTTTGTTTTCCTTGCCAGGGTTCATATTGGAAACAGAATGGAGTGGCTCAACGCTTTTCACAACAGAAATTGTCCCCCTTGCCACACAAATCATAACTCTAACCTAAATAAAAACCAAACCAACAATAAAACTGGGTGCTTGAAAGCTCAGCTATGGTGTTGGTCATAACTCTGAGGACTGGGTAGCAACAGGCCCCGTTTCGAGCCGGAGCTTACTGGAGCAACGCTCCGGCAGAGAGGAGGCCAGGGGGCGGGGACATATAGCAAGCCCCACCCCCCTCTCCCAGCAGCCCTCCCCTCAGTCGGCCAGGGAGGACAAAGAAGAAGCAAGGTAAGTCGTGTATCTTCCCCTCCCGCGTTTCCAGGCCCTGTAAAGGCCTCCCCAGTCCCCCAGTGCCATCTCTCCAGGCCTGCACTATGGCGCGGGGCCCTGGAGAGACCTTCCCAACCCACCAGCGCCCTCTCTTCAGGCCCACGCTGCTGCATGGGGCCCGGGGAAGACCTACAGAGCCCCTCCAGAGTGCCTACAGAGCTCCGTGCCTGCCTTTCCTGGCCTGCTTGCCTTGGCGGACGACCCGGGAAAGGCCTACAGAGCCCTCCCCCACCTTTCCCAGCACCTGGCTGATGCAGGGTGGCATCAGGGGCTTGATCGGGGTGGGTGGGTGCCGGGGGCTTGATGGGGGGGAGCCTCCCTCCCTACCTCCCCCCCATCTCTTTGCTCTCTTTCTTTCCCTCGTTCTCTTTCCATCTTTCCTTTTCCTCCCTCCTTCCTTCCTTCCTTCCTTCCTTCCTTCCTTCCTTCCTTCCTTCACAGATCCGTGCATTCCTCCCCCCATAGCTAGCGATCTAAAACAGTCCCGTGGCACCTTTAAGCCCAAGGCTTATTCAGGTAGAAGCTTTTCCTCCTCTGTGAGGGTAGATCCGCATGTTTTCCCTCCCCTCCAATAGCTAGCAGTTCAAAAGACTCCAGTGGCACATTTAAGACCAAGGTTTATTCAGGTACAAGCTCTCCCACCTTCTGACATACTTCCGGTGATGTCAGGGAGTGTGGCATATGCAAATAAGTTATGCTAATGAGCTCCTGCACCTCTTTCTACAAAATGACCCCTGCAAGATGGACCAGGAAGAAATAGAATACCATCGCCCACTCCTCCCCTCCATCCAGTATGAATTCTGTTTACCTTATTCAATATTTCTGCAGATGCTTTATATCTCAGCATACAGCTGTATGGGTGCCTAGCTTTCTGCTGGCCCATTTCCAGTCCTATGTAGAAGAAAGATGCATCTTTCTTCTGCATAAGACTGGCAATCTAGTTCAGTGTCCCTATTAATGATAAATAATTGCTTCTCTGAGAAGCTGCAACGTCTTGAAAGGAACTTAGTTTCAGTGTAAACCTGGACATACATTCTGAATTATAATGATGGAATAGCTGGTTGTAGCTTGATGACCCTCCTTATCTGGCCAGATTAATATTTTTGTGGTTTTTAAGAGTGTAAATTTAGCTAAAGCATCACAGGGCATATCACTATTTCCAGGTATCATTTTATTTAAAGTTGAGCTCTTTCTACGGGTTAGGGATGCCAGCCTCCAGATGGGGCCTGGGGATCTCCTGGAATTACAGCTCATCTGCAGACTATAGAGATCAGGTCCCCTGGAGAAAAGGGATGCTTTCGAGGGTCTACTGTATAGCGTTGTATCCCACTGAGGTCCCTGTCCTCCCCTGCCTCCACCCAAAATCTCCAGGAGTTTCCCAACCTGGTACTAGCAATCCTACCCCCCACAGCCCAATGGCCAGGGGGGACTTGGCAACCCTAGGTGGAGACCATCTGAGGACCAGAACAGGTAGTGTTAAAGCACTACAAATAATACTTAAATGACTCTGCTTTTCTGACTTAATTAGGTCCTTAAACTGAAGGTTAGAATTGCGAGAGTGTTTCTTTAGTGCACACATATTGATTGTGGTCTACGTGAGAAAGATCTCTCACTGAAGCTGACAAGGGTGATTCTGTATCTAATGTTTTTCCTCTCATTACTCTGATGTCTTGGGTTATTAAAAATAATTATAGAAATCTTTGGAAATTATGGGCACCCTGGGTAATAGTGACCATGTAATTTTGGACTTTACAGTCTTGGGTAAGGGAGAAGCTGTACGTAGTCAGACATATAGGTTGGACTTCAGGAAAGCAAATTTTAATGAAGTTATGCTGGGTGGAATCCCATGGTCAGAAATATTTAAGGAGAAAGGAGTTCAAGAGGAGTGGGAGTTTCTTAAAAGCGAAATATTGAAGGCACAATCACAAACAATTCCTCTGAGAAAGAAAAATGGGAGGAGCCTAAAGAAGCCAAGGTGGCTCCATAAATAGCTTTCTGAGAAATAAGCAGCTTGAGAAATAAAACAGACACGTTTAGGAAAGGAATCCTTGCAACCAAGGATGAGTAATAACAAATAGCCAGAGCTTGTAGGGAGAGTGTTAGAAAAGCTAAAGCTCCGTTTGAGCGTAGGCTACCAAGAAAGATGCTAAAAACAACAAAAAATGGTTCTTTTGTTATGTTCAAAGTAGGCCCCTAATGTGGAGACAGGAAAGTGAATTTGTAATAGGTGATGAACTGCTTAATTCCGGCTTTTCCTCAGTCTTCTCTTGTGAGGGAAATGGTGCTCAACATGGCAAAAACAGAACACATGATGAGGGAAGGGAGCTGCAGTTTAGGATCCTCATGGGGTAGTACACAGCACCTAGTTTCTTTAAATGAAACTCAGGGCCAGATGAATTGCATCCAAGGATACTATTTCTTTAAATGAAACTAAGTCCTCAGAGCCAGATGAATTGCATCCAAGGGTACTAAAAGAACTTGTGGATGTAGTTTCTGAGCCTCTTATTATTTTTGATAATTCTTGGAGAACAGGTGAGGTGCCAGAAGATTGGAGGCGGGCAAATGTTGTCCCCATCTTCAAGAAGGGGGAAAAGGAGGATCCGGGTAACTACCGACTCGTCAGCTTGACATCTATACTTAGAAAAGTTTTAGAACAAATCATCAAACAGTCAGTCCTTGAGCATTTAGAAAGGATGGCTGTGATTACTAAGAGCCAGCATGGGGTTTTCAAGAACAAGTCATGTCAGACTAACCTTATCTATTTTTGGGAGAAAGTTACTACCTTGCTGGATCAGGGGAATGCTGTAGACATAGTTTATCTTGATTTCAGTAAGGCTTTTGATAAGGTTCCACATAATATTCTTGCTGACAAGTTAGTACAATGTGGTTTGGCTCCTATTACTGTTAGGTGGATCTGTAACTGGTTGACAGATTGCACCCTAAGAGTGCTCATTAATGGTTCCTCATCCCTTTGGAAAGAAGTGACAAGTGGAGTGGCTCAGGGATCTGTCTTGGGACCTGTTTTGTTCAATATCTTTATAAATGATTTGGAGGAATAAATAAAGGGAATGCTTATTAAATTTGAAGATGATACTAGATTGGGAGGGGTAGCAAATACTATAGAAGACAGTCAGGATACAGGATGATCTTGACAGGCTAGAAAACTGGGCTAGAACAATTTCAGTGGGGATAAATGTAAAGTTCTGCATTTAGGTAGCTTTCCCTAAGTGATTAGATTTCCTTACCACATTATCTCTTTGTTAGTCCATGCTCCCACTTATAGCCTGTTAAGCTATTCTGTTGCAGGGAAGTAGACAGTTAAGATTTTGTCAGGCATTATCCTCTGGTCAGAAATTATTTGAGGAAATTATTTTTGTAAATGGTGTCTATGAATAAGAATTCATAGGGAAATTACAACTTTTTGATGGTTTGCTTTTCCCTTCCTGTGGCCAGACCTCCTGGATTTATGTGAGCTATAGCAGGTGGCTGTGACTATGACTTTTGGGCTGCTAACAGTTTCAATGGCAGTCCCAACAGCAAGAGGGCCAATATTGCCAGGCGATGCATAGCCTCCTATATAACACCAAGTGGCCCTTTAAGGAGAAGCCAGCAGCAGCTACAGCTAGGCCAGGGTATCAAGCAAATGGGGAGCAGGTATGGGAGGCCAGGGAAAACCATTAGGCATATACTCAATTAATCCTGGCCCACATAAGAGGTGCCAAACTGCTGGCTAAAGAGGAGGTTTCAAGGCTTCTCCCGGGTGTAGAGGAGAGACTTGGTAAAGGTGGATGAGGTTAACCACCTTCCCGCTTTACACTTTTTATGCCTCTTTACACTGATAGGCCAGACTGGGTCAGGTAATATTGTCTCTCGCCATTGCTCCCCCCCCCCCTTCCAAGCCATGCTTACTCACTCATGTGAGCAATACAGAGACCAGTTCCTGCTGGTTATAGTTCCTCTCCTCTGCAGCAGGAGCTCAGTCTGACACAGAGTGCCGGACATTAATGGTATGGGAACATTCCATTATTGTCCATTTTTGGCCACTTTCTCTTAAGTATATGTTCAGGTCTGTTCGTTGTTCTTGGCCCATCCCCATGTTGCTGTTCTGACTGTGTTACTGTTCCTGTTTGCTAGGGACGAAGCAACAGCATTGCAAATGGGAGCTGAGCAAGCTCTATAACACTGTCCAGTTTCAGTATCTGTCTTCTTGCTGTAGTGTTTGGCTAAGTTGTTAAGAGGTGCTAAAAAGGCTTATTCCATGAGGGTGGTGTAAATGCATTTGGCAGGGTCCCATCTCAGCTTGTCAAGAGCTAGGCATGTTTGCTTACATCTGTTTTCCCTATAGCTCTAGTAGGTACCAATTCTTGGCTGCTACTGTATGCACCACACTTTGTATAAACTTTTTATTTTGGTTATGACTTAACCAGCTTTCAAGGCTGTGGTACAGTTTTGCCTTTTCAAAGTTCATTAAGAAATGCTACTAGGTATTGTTTTGCCACAGTAAGTCTGATGGGCCCTAAAACACCTCTCAGAGAGATCTGGAATCTGATCAGTGCTGTTTTGGTTATTCACTGGAATCTTAGGCAGGGTTCAGATTTGGAAAGAGGGAAAGATTGTGTAATTCATTAATTTGTTGACTATGGGATTGCAAAAATAAAAGTGTATTTTATAACATACTTGTACCCAGGGGTCATTTCCTGCAGGAGCGCAGCTCCAGCAGTAAAGAGCCCAGGGTGCGGGCACATGCAACAAGCCCCGCCCCCTGCTCCCAGCAGCCCTCAGTCAGAGCAACAAGCAGCCAGGTAAGCTGCAGAGCCTGCCCCCCGGTCCAAAACAGTCCAGTGGCACCTTTAAGACCAAGATTTATTCAGGTACAAGCTCTCCCTCCTCTGCGAGGACAGATCTGCATGTCCCCCCCCCCCCAATAGCTAGCAATCCAAAACAGTCCAGTGGAGCCTGAGCGGTGGCTGTTGCCTTCTGACACACGTCCGTTGATGTCAGGGGGTGTGGCATATGCAAATGAGTTACGCTAATGAGTTATGCTAATGAGCTCCTGCACCTCTTTTTCTACGAAATGACCCCTGCTTGTACCATAGTTACAGTGAGAGTTAACAAGGCAGTTATCCCCACCCCTTTAAGTGTGGGATTTTGTGCCCTTTCATGCATATCCAATTCATATTCCTATTAACAGTGGTTTATGAGGACAATCACTTTGTGTGGACTCAGAAAGCTGGCTAGAGATGAAGGTAGTCCACTGGAATAATCATGCATGGTCTGAATCACAAAAGCATACCCTAACTCCTCACAGGAGAACACAGCAGCCAGGCCCCAAATAGCAAGGTTCTACACCATGCAAACATGTGCTCTGCTGTCCTCTGTGATGACTTGAAGGACTCTGAGACCAGGTGGCCAGCTCCCACCTGGTCTTCCCCCTAGTGTTGAGGATGGAAATGAATGGTGCAGCTGATACAGGAGAGGTTGGGGGTGAGGAGACGCCTGCCCATCTACTTCCTATCACCTGCCTCTAATGAATGTTGACTGGAATTAGTTGCAAATTGGGCTGTATTCATCATCACAATATTTAATATTTAATGAAATTAAGCAAACTCCGGAGCACGACAGAAGACAGGAGGGCCTGGCGTGATGTGGTCCATGGGGTGGCGAAGAGTTGGACTCGACTGTGCGACTGAACAACAACAAAAATCAATAAAGGGGAAAAGCAGAGGGAGAAGTCAGCCTGTAGAGCAGTGCTTCCCAACCTGTGGGTCACAGATCTTCTGAAAGTGGGTTGCAGGCCAGCCCTCCCTAATGGCCACACTTGCCCTTTTCATTGTTCTTTTTTGTATTTTGGTAACCAAAACCTGACACTGAAAACAGTATCTTCCAAATAATTCATTCGTTGTTACTTTTTCTTTATTGCATGTATATAGTGGTGTACCAAGGGAAACAAAATAACAAAAGAAATCAAGTGGTGCAGTCTGCCTTGGGTACAGCTTGAGGAAGGGCCTTGAAGGGGCCCTTGTAGCCAGTGATGTGCTTCATCCAGCCAAATGTCTTTCCTTTTATTTTGAAAATGCAGTTCTGCCTAAAGCCACCAGGGGCGCAGGGAAGTCTGAACATAGCAAAAAGTACTCTAGGATTGGCTAGACTTTCCTTTCTCCAAGACTGAAGCAAACTTGCTTAACAGATCATACAACCAAGCCAGCACACTGATAGCTGCCACTGTAATTGCCAACTGGCAGGTCACTTTCTCCTTCCGAACGAAGATGAAGATAGATGAAGAGCCTTATCAAATATATACAATGACAATGACAATTAAGAATCTTTGGTAACTGTACCCTTAAATAACAATGTTGTAATAAATATTTCCTTACATGCAGTATCTCTGGTCAGTTTTTCAACTAGCAAACACCATTAATTTTCACTGATGCGTCTACAAAATACAATCATCTCATTACTATTTATAATCATACAATTCATTGATATTAAAATTTAATAATATTACCTAGAATATACACTCACCATCACATTATTGGAACAAGAGTTTACAGTACTCAATGGGCAAAATGCTGTGGAATGCCTTAACAGGTGTCTTTCATCACTATCTCTTATACTAACTCATTCAAGTGTAAGTAGGCATACTGTAAAAACTTACCACTGATGACTACAGTGTCTTCTTAAAGGCTATAGACACACTATTACATTCATACGAAATAATGGTACCATATTTATTTATTTATTTATACTTTCAATTTGTACCCCGCTCATCCCCAAAGGGCTCTGAGCGTCTTACACGGTGCATGGTGCAGAGACCTATGCAGAAACCCTAACTATGGCCACAGTACGTCTGGGGTGGGGGAGCCCTACTAGGTACCCTCCCGGCTCCAATCGCTTGTTTATCCGGTGAGTGGGCGACTTCTTCCAGTTTTCTCCGGTGCGTCTTCCGCGGCCTCCACTGTTCTTTCGGCTCTCTGGTGACTCCACTCGGGGGCTGTTGGTTATGGGCCCTGATGTGCAGCCGCGGTGGGCGTCACAATGTTCTTGCGGCTCCGGACGTCCTCCTGCTGGCCACGTCATCAGCTGCCGAGCCAACCGCCTCCTTGGGATGTTGCTGCCTCTCTTCATCTCCTCTGTGCTGACCGCCGCCATGTTGCCGCCACTTCTCGATCCTCGCTCGGCTGGAGCCCGATTTCGAGGGAGGGGTACCCCCCTGTCCTCCTATGGACAGGTACCCATTTACCTAATTGCCCCGAGGGGCTTTCGGACTGCTGGGTTGGCAATGTTATCTATTAGTGATATCTAAGCATAATGCTGTGTAGCTATCTACATATAATAAAATTCCATACCATAAACAGTAGAATATTCCAGAGAGCATTGTTAACAACATCTCTATCACGTTATATTGTTAACTCTATTTTTATATTCACTTTTGGTATTATGATTATATAATTGCTGTTAAAAAGTTCTTAAGTGCAATCACTGTACAGTTTTCCATTTAGTGTGGATTTTTTTGGATTGACTAGTAACTATGACCATCATTTTGCGCTAGGTCACTTTCTCCAACAGTCTAGCCTTTCTCTCTTCCGTTCCTTGCACCCAGCTCAGCCAGATCTTGCAAAGCAGTAAGGGTTGTTGCAGCAAGATAAAACAACCTTTCCCTCTTCATTTCTGTACATTGCACTGGTTCTGCTGGGCTTCCAACCCCCCCCCCGACTGTAAGTCTATGCTTGATATCAGCTGGCACTATGCAGTGGGTTGGCTGGGCACTGTACATTGCACTGGTTCTGCTGGGCTTCCAACCCCCCCCCCTTGCTTGGACTGTGATTCTGTGCTTGACATCAGCTGGCATTGCTGCAATAGCACTGGGCTCTGCTGGGCACTCTGTGATTATACTGGTACTGCTGGACTTGCAAAATCCCCTCCCCCATTTGACTTTAGTCCTTTGGAAACAATGGTGGATGGTGGCACCTTCTTTGGAGGATAGTGTGTTTCTTAACATCCAGTCAGGTGAAGCTTGTGATCACTATTTTGTAATGCTTTTGCTAGTGTTAGTCAAAAGTAGTACAAAGACAGAGTCCCAGCTCTCAGAAATGCCTTGTAGATGTTTGGGATAGTCAGCTCTTGGACTTCAAAATGGAGAACAGAAGCCCTCCCAAGTGCCTGCTCAAAACACCAGTGGTGTGATGGAGGGTTGTCATACCACAGCTGACCTATGGCGACCCTGTAGGGTTTTCAAGGCAAGAGACATTTAGAGGTGGTTTGCCATTACCTGCCTCCATGTTGGTCCTGCTTAACTTCTGGCGGCTACAAGCATGGATGGCTTCAAGAGGGAATTGGATAAACATATGGAGCAGAGGTCCATCAATGGCTATTAGCCACAAGGTACAGATAGGAACTCTCAGTCTGGGGCAAGGGATGCTCTGTATTCTTGGTGCTTGGAGGAGGCAACAGTGGGAGGGCTTCTAGTGTCCTTGCCCCACTGCTGGACCTCCTGATGGCACCTGGTATTTTTGGCCACTGTGTGACAGAGTGTTGGACAGGATGGGCCATTGGCCTGACCCAACATTGGCTTCTCTTATGTTCTTATGTTCTTATGAGATCTGATGAGATCAGGCTATTCTGGAGCTATCCAGGTCTCAGGACTATACTGAACGTAATGTGACTGGCCCAAGGTCTCCCTGCAAGTTTCCATGGCACAAATTGGGATTCAATCGTGGGTTTCCCAGATCCTAGTTTGACACTTTAACCACTACACCACGTTGGCTCACATGATGGAATAGTGTGTTTGAATTTGAATATATATATATTTTACTGGCATGATTATATATTTTCTGGCCATTGAGATAAAGTTTGGGTCCAGTGGCACATTTAAGACCAAACTTTGTTCTGCTGCTTCAGACCAACTTGGCTACCCACCTGAATCTATTTTCTGGCCATTATTAGTCATTTTATTTCATTCATTTTATTTCATGATCATTACTGAAAATAATTTGTTGTATAGAGGAGGGTCCCTGACCTGGATAGCCACAGCCTAGCTTGATCTCATCAGATCTCAGGAGCTAAGCAGGACTAACATGGAGGCAGGCAGTGGCAAACCACCTCCCAACATCTCTTGCCTTGAAAACCCTACAGGATCGCCATAAGTCAGCTGTGGCCACTGTAGAAAATTGGATACTGAACTAGGTGGTTGCCAAGGTTAGTTTGCCAGGACACCAAAAAAAACAAACAAACCTTGGGCCAACCTTGGATGAGTCACCATATCCCGCAACTTTGGACTTGTGAGTCACCATACTGAAAAAGTTGGGAACTGCTGCTGTAGAGCTTGTAAACATCTAAGAAGTCCTGGAGGGGGAGCTTTTTGATGGTGGGGTTTCCATACTGTTGTCTCCCCTCCAGGTTGTTCCATCTATTCATAGCCAACACCTTCTGCATGTAAAATTTTCCATTGTGGTGCTTGACTGGGAGTGTGGAGCCGCAGGGTTTCCCCCCCCCCCTCCTCCCAAGATGCTCTTGTGTTCACAAAGAAAGCCAGCCACGTGGACTATGCCACATAATCAAGTTCTGTGCCAGCCAATGTCAGCTTCACGGCTTGTCAAGAGGAAATTTGTGCTAAGGCTCTCCCTTCACCCCTGGATAATGCAGACTGGCAATACTGAAACAATTCAGTTCCCTGAAATGATATTTTTCAGGACTTTGAAAGGTGCTACTCTGTAGTTGAGGCTTCAGAATAGCTAAGGATAATAGTCCAAAAAATATTATGCCTGGAGAGGAAAATTCAAATTGTAACCCCCTCCAGCACAGAACTTAATACTGGATCAGTCTAATGGGGAGTTTTCCTGCATAAAGCCCCACTTTGCTCTTGCACAGCTACTATTCACATTGGAATTTGAGCATAAATTCCCAGTGGAGTGCATCTTGTGGACTAACATTGTCCATCTCCCACTAATCCTTCACAGTCCCCCAACCCCAACTCCATCCCCAGAGATGTCTACTTTCACCCTGCCCAGCACTTTCAGAAGTCGTCAAAGGATAGAGAAGTTATGAGCTCCATCTTTCTCTTAATCACTCCAGGGATTGCTTGTTTGCTACTGTGTGAATCATATTTGGTTCCGTATCTTTGACTTAATTTCACATATGGATTAAACTCAAACACAGTTCACCACCCTTTACAGGCTAAGACAAGAGTCCACACCCTGTATACAAACAGCAGGTTGCTTTAAACAGCATGTTTTCCTCATTTTGAAATTTAAGTGCCCTGCAATAAAGTTATTTATTAGGTGGGAACTGCTCCATACTGTTCCCTAAGTCTTGGATTCTTGTCAATTTCCCTTCTTATCAGTAAACAGTTTTCACTGACATGATTCTGTGTGGCTTTTCAAAACCACTGTTACGCAGATGGCTTGAACGCACAGGAGGCTGCCTTACTTAACCACTACACCAAACTGGGAGCCAGTTTGGTGTAGTGGTTAAGTGTGCAGACTCTAATCTGGGAGAACCGGGTTTGATTCCCCACTCCTCCACTTGCACCTGCTGGATGACCTTGGGGAAGCCATAACTCTGGCACAGCTGTTCTTGAAAAAGAGCAGTTTCTGTCAAGAGTTCTCTCAGCCCCACCTACCTCACAGGGTGTTTGTTGTGGGGAGGGGAAGGGAAAGGAGTTTGTAAGCCGCTCTGAGACTCCTTTAGGTAGTGAAGGGCGGGGTATAAATCCAATCTCTCCTTCTCTTCTTCTTCTTACTCTGAGTAAGACCATTGGTCCATCAAGCCCAGTATTGTCTACTGCAGGGGTTCCCGACAGGGATGCCAGCCTCCAAGTGGTACCTGAGGATTCCCCAGAATTACAGCTCATCTCCATACTGCAGATTCCTCTGTAGTCTGGAGATGAGCTGAAGAAAATGGCTGCTTTGGAGGGTGGACTCTATGGCACTGTACCCCACTGAGGTCCCTGTCCTCCCCAGGCTCCACCCCCAAATCTCCAGGAGTTTCCCAGACTGGAGCTGGCAGCCCTACCCCCCACCATGCCCTGCCAGTGGCCATAGGGGACTTGGCAAACCCTAGTCCCCAGGGTGGTGCCTGGGGGTGCTGTGGCCACAGGCCTTGCCTGGTTCTCACCATATGTTTTTTGAAAGTGGGCAGGGCCAGGCGGGGTTCTTGCCTAACAAGGCTTCTGATTTGCCTTTGGAGATTTGATTGGCTGTGCAGGTTTTTAAAAACATTGCTATGGGAGCACCTACCACCACAGCACACAAGGATCTTCACTGTGTGACTGAAGGTAAGCTGCATTTTGTGACTGAGTCCACCTTCTACGGCAGCCATTCTGCAGCTGTGCCCACTGCTGAAAAAGACTGGGGACCACTGGTCTACTCTGACTGGCAGCAGCTCTCCTCAAGGTCAGAAGCAGTGGTCTTTCACTTCATCTGCTCCCAAGTTGTTTTAGGTGGAGATGCCAAAAACTGAACCTAAGACCTTTGGTATGCAAGCACGGTGTTATGTACGCAGACCACCACCAGGGGTCCACGGCTAAGCAGGAGCTTGGTCCCCAAACACAAAGGGGACCTAGGATCCTAGTCCACCTAGAGTCCACCAATAACACCCTTGGCGGGAAATTCAAACCCTCCAATGGGGACAGAGGTGTGCCGGGTGGAGTGTATATAGTTGGCCTTGCAGGGCCGTTTTTCCTTGTCTTGTTGTGAAGTACAATAAACGCATCTGAACGTATGTCGTAGTCCGAGTTATCCATGCGTCGAACCCAGTACTTTTCACACATGCTCTATCACTGAGTCATGACCCCATCCCTTAATGCAATGATTTCTATTGGTGCTCAATAGAAGTGCCAGTATTCTGCTGTTCTCTTTTGCCTGTCCTGTAGAATTGATTGGGACAGGAAGATGAAACTTCACTGAATAAAGTGCAATTTTGTCATTTTACTTTTTTGCTTTCGTTGCCCATCTTGAGCCTTGGAGATGGTATGGGCTTTGCACTTAAACACTGAATTTCAAGCTTTGCTTTTTGAAAGTCTGATTATTGCATTGTGAATACTGTTTGGCCACAATACTTTTCCTGATGTTGTCATTTGAAAGAAGACACGGGAAAAGAGTGCCAGCTAGACAGGTACTGATGCATTATGTTGTGAATTAGGGTTAGCATATAAAAATGGCCCACTCTGCAAATTCCTTGCTTTGGCCTCTAGATAAATCCTTTAAACTGTTGGCTGATGCTAGCCTGTATGAAACCCATTTTCTACATATATAGCAAACAGATGCTGCTTTGTCTTCTTTACTTTCACCGTTCCCATACTAACTGAGCAAATTCTTGGTCTCGAAGCCCAACGACCACTTTCACATTAATGCTTTAGGACGAAAGAAGGCACCACTTAATGGCAAACAGGATGGATGAGGAACTACTGGCTCCAGCATGTTAAAGACACTGTGCACGATCAAAGGCTTCATATAAGTGAAACTTTTTAAAGTCCAAGATGACAGGAGAAACTGTTGTTTCTGCCATGTAATTTTGTGGCAAGCCAAGAGGCTGTAATTGTAAAAACTGGGGGAAAGCCACATGCAATGATGGGTTTCAAAGACTACTCTTTTTGTACTCTTCTATAGAGAAAGCTTTATGGTAATTACTCTGTAAAATCCCAGTCAGTTTAATGAAGAGTCTTGGCTTTATACTAATTAACTATAGATAACTTGTTCCAAAAAGAGGTTTACATATACATACATGTGTATTTTCATGGGGATAGTTTTATGTTGAAATATATACCCATGAGTCTTTTATGAAGGAATTCCAAGAGAGATCCGGGCAAGCCCCTGCACCATATTCTATTACCACTGTTTCCTGTGTTGATACTGGCACCCATGGCAAAAGTGAGAGGAGGGCAGGTTTTGTCAGGTATAGAATACTACCCACAAGAATTCTTGGGAACAGTGTTTTAAATTATAGCCTTTAAAATATTTAAGCAAAGTGTTTGGGCTTGGTTAGAATGCACCACACTTTATCTCTAAAAAGAGAGGTGCCAGAGCTCCATCCTGTATAGAAATCCCTGCCATGTGCTCTGGAAGAAAGTGCCTTAACTCAGTATGTTAGAACAAGCTTCAGTGGCTCAGTGGTAGGGCAGTAGACAATACTGAGTTGGACAGACAAATAGTCTTATTTGGACTATTAGTTTTACACAAGTGGGGACCTACAAGAAACTTGCAGGAGTGGTTAACCCATTCCCCACACTTTGCCTCCTCCCCTCTCCCCCTGCTTCTCTCACACTCTTTAAAACCCTCCTGCCAGCCCTTTTCTTACACTCTCTCTTCTCCATACCTGTCACTTCTGCTCTCTTTCTGCCCCCATCACTCTCCCAACTGTTCACCTGCTTCCTCCCCCCTCACAGCAGCAGTGGCAGTGGTGGTTCTCCAGGAATCACAACAGATTTCCCAAATGCAGATGTAAGTTCCCATTACAGTTGCCAACTCCAGGTTGGGAAATCCCTGGAGATTTCAGGGTGGACCTTTGGGAGGTTGAGGTTTGTGGGGGTAAGCAACCTCAGTGGGAAATAATGCCATAGACGCCACCTACCAAAGCAGCCATTTTCTCTCAGGGAACTGACCTCTGTCAATTCTGGGTTATCTCCAGCTCTCACCTTGAAGTTGGCAATCCTAGTTCCCTTGGAGGAAAGGTCTGCTTTGGGGGTGGTGTCTATGGCATTATACCTGTCTGAGGTCCCTCTCCACCCTTCAAATATCCAGGAATTACCCAACCTGGAGTTGGCAACCCTATCTCCTTCCCACCCAACAGTCAACCTACCTTTTTCTGTCCCTCTGTCTTCAGCTTTCCATCTCCTTTCCCCCTGCAGTCTCTACCAAGGAAAACTACAGTCTTTCTCCGCAGTGGGGACAAAAACGGTTTACATTATCCTCTCCCCCTTTTATCTGCACAACAACCCTGTGAGGTGGGTTAGGCTGAAAGTATGTGACTGGTCCAAAATCACCAAGTTAACTTCCACAGCAAGATGGGGATTTGAACCTGGGTCTTGCAGACCATACTCTGAAGCTCTGAAGCCTAACCATTGTACCACATTGGCTTTCATAGGGTGGCTTCTGTTGAACAGTACCAAGCAGCCAGGCCTAGTTGAGTCATGCAAGTAAGAGGGTATCAAGTTACTCAGAGGGTGCTTGCTAGGCCTAGGGTTGCCAACTACCAGAAGGGACATGGAGATCCCCAAGAATTACAACTGAACTATAGATAACAGAGATCGCCCACACACCCCCAGAGAAAATGGCGGACTCTGTGGCATTATATCCAGCTGAGGCCCCTCTCTTCCCCAAACCCTGCCCTCCTCAGACTCCACCACTAAATCCCTAAGAATTTCCCACCCTGGAGCTGGCAACCCTTGTCAGGCTTGGCCCTAAGGATCCCACCCCGGAAGGCCAAAATAGGCCTGGAAAGGGCCCTGCCCCCTCCCCCTGCCTTATACTGACAGAACCGAGCTTGGAATACTATGGAGTTTAGCAACAGCCACTGAGAAAATCTGTTTTTTTAAAGCTACAGGTTTAGCTTTTTAAAGCTGCCCAGCATATACATACATACAGGCATCATTTTGTAGAAAAAGAGGTGCAGGAGCTCATTAGCATAACTCATTAGCATGACTTATTTGCATATGCCACACTCCCTGACATCCCTGGAAGTGTGTCAGAAGGCAACACCCACCGCTCAGGCTCCACTGGACTGTTTTGGATTGCTAGCTATTGGGGGGGGGGAGTGCAGATGTCCTCGCAGAGGAGGGAGAGCTTGTACCTGAATAAAACTTGTAGAGAGGTCTGTCTTGCTTCTTCACAGCTCCAGTCACCGGATTTAAGTATCCAAAGATATCCCAACTTATCTATTAAAATATAAGATCCGTTGAAGCTAGCATGATGTAGGGCTTAGACTGATGGACAAGAATCTGGAAGAACCAGCTTAAAATCCCCTCTCTGCCTCTGGGCCAGTCACTTTCTCTCAGCCTAACCTATTTCACAGGGTGGTGGAGGAGGTAAGAAATGGAAGAGGTAAGAATTACATTGTAAGCCACTTTGGGTCCTTTGGGAACAAAATCTAGTGAATAAAACAAATAAGTTGTCTGTAATGCACTGCTGTGAGGGGTGAGGAGCATCTACCACTCTAGTCTCCAGATCCTCCAGAGTGCAATCCTAAACAGTTACCCCCTTCTAAATCCATTCTGTCTTGAACTGGATAGTCAGTTCTAGGAAGCTAAGCAGGGTCATCCCTAGTCATTATTTTGATGAGAGCCCACCAAGGAATACCAGGTTCACTACCTAGAGGCAGGCAATGGCAAAACCACCTCTGAACACCTCTTGCCTTGAAACCCCGATGGGCTCACCAGAAGTCAATTGCAACTTGATGGCAAAACAACAACGAATACATTCAAGTCAATGGGTTTAGAAGGGCGTAACTCTGCTTAAAATTACACTGTAAGTGGTAAAACTATCTTCCTCATTTGGTAAGACAATAAAAACTTCATTTTTAGCTATCAAAATTGAAGTCCTACAAAAGGCCCAGTTTTGCCAGGGTCCTATACAGCTTCCTTAGTTTAATGGTAAATCCCTGCCTGGAATAAAGCTAGTGAGCATCCATCACCTCAAAGAAATTCAGACTTGCTATCTTAAATGCCTTTGTTTGAATAGTACTGTGAGTACCTTGGACAGATGGTTGCAAGGGTAAAAGGTCAATCTTGTTCATTTATTATTGATAGTGCCCAAGCACAAGCTCTGGCTCTCTTTCCTTCTTTTCACCTCCTCTGCTTTTGCCCCTTGATCAATATGGGGCTCGATGTCTTTGTTTGCATCATGAGCCACATAGACCCACCCAGGCAATTTCTCATGCAATGGGTGGAGCTTGTTGCCTCAGGAATTGAAGATGGTGATTCACATAGAGAGCTTTTAAAAAGGAAGGCAAATCTATCGACAGCTGTTAACCATGCTATCAATGTACTCTCCATGGTAAAAGGCAGTATGCCTTTGAGAACTGAGCACTAGTGCTAGACCACAGGGGAGAGTTGTTGGCTTTTATGCCATGTTCATGAAATTCCCCAGTGCATCTAGACTAATTCATGTTGGATGAGATGGGCTTTCTACTTGATCCAGAAGGGCTTCTTCATGCTTATCTCATTAAGAATCTGCAGTGTGGGAAGGATATGCATCACACCCTCACTGCATTACAAGTATGGAAAGTTCTATGCATGTAATGGCAGAAGAGAAAAGCACCAGGTGATCAGCCAAGGCACAGATGTTATACGTATGTATTAATCAGGGGAGTCAAACATAAGGCCCGGGGGCTGGAACCAGCCCTTTCAGGGCTTTTATACAGCCCATGAGCAACTTGTGCAAGGCAGGGAACAGGAGGCTGCTCAGGGATGGGTGGTGCCACTCCGGTTGTGGCTTCAGCATGGTGGAACAACCTCATCTGCAGCAGTCAAACAGAACCCCTTTGCTTCACTGGTAAGTTGGGAGCCACTGCAGCCGCATTCATACCTCTCCACTCCACTCAACCTGCAGGATGACTGCTGGGATTAGTGTTTGCACTTGGGGGTGTGTGTGTGTGTAGGCCAGTGTTCCCTCTAAGCTGAGTTAGTGTGAGCTAGCTCACGGTTTTTAAATCTCCAGCTCAAGCATTTTTGTCATAGCTCAGGAAGGGCGGCTCCAGAGCAAACTAATTTATGCAGTAGCCAAATTGCTCGCTCACAACTTTAATGCCAGTCGCTCACAAGGTACAATTTTTGTCCACAAGACTCCACAGCTTAGAGGGAGCATTGGTGTAGGCCATGCTCTGTTGGGGCCTGCTGACAGCCAGCTCCACCACAGTATTCAAGCCCTCCCCCCCCCGCAACAGCTGTGCTTTGGTCCATGGCACTGCCCCCTATATTGGAAAGCCGCTGTGCTTTGGTCCATGGGAGGGGATTCTTTGACAGTCTCTTCCACTCATCAGGGGCCTAGTCCTGCCACTGAGCATGTGACGCAGCAGTGGGGCCTCCCTCCCCCATGGACCACCCAGCACATGGCCTAGCCCAACAAAGTGACATGTCAGATCCAGCCCTCATAACAAATGAGTTCAACACCTCTGTATTAAATTCTTCTTTACCACAAAGTCTTCTGTTTTAAGCAAGAGTACTATTCTATCTTGGTACAGTTCTCATTCATTTTCATGGGTCTTTCACAGAAGCAATTAATTGTGGATTGTGTGCTTAGAGAAAAGCACATTGGTAATAGAATAGCATTTTAGTGATAAACACCATCCCATCCTTTGGAGCATAGAGGTTTGAAACAATCTCATAATGGTAATTTAGATCTCTTTTTTGAAACATAGAGCTGGAAGGGAACTCAATGGTTATCTGGTCCAACTGCACAACATAGCAAATTCACAACTAACCCCTACCCCTGCTGTTTGCCCAGAGGAAGGCAAAAAACCTCCAGTATCCCTGGCCAATCTGCCCTGGAGGAAAATTCCTTCCTGACCATCAGCCCCGTAGCTAAGGAGTTTTTTGGGAGGGGGCTGGGGGGGGCACCAGCCAATCAAAGTTAATTAAATTAACTTCGATTTAGTTGCTGGGACTCCTAAGGCAGCCCCAGCTGCAACCGAGGGGGGAGGAGAGCGCCGCCACCAACAGCAGGGACAGCCCTGCCACCGCGGATGAGCCCTCGGGTCTTGCAGGTGTGCCGGGATGCTCTCTCTCCACCTCTCTCAGCGACTGGCCACCAGGGCAGGTTCTGGGCAGGAGGGACCCAGCTGTATTGTCTGCAGGGCGCGTAGGGAGCCCCCCTCCCCCTGAGGCCCGGAGTGCGACACTCTCATGGCCCGGTGACCGAGCCCCATGGAGCCACCTCATGTCTGCCGCCACCCCCCTGAGCCCCTACGCAGGCCAAGCCCCCGCCCTGCCCGCCCTCCTCCCCTCCCTCCCAGCTTCTGTGTGTCCGGAGCCGCCAGCAGCGCCGCTGCGGAAGGAGGAGGAGGAGGGAGCGCGAGAGCCAGCCAGAAACCTTGGCTTGGAGCTTTTTTGAGAGAGAGCAGGCGGCGCGGAGGGCCCCCCATAAAAACCTCGGGGGCCGGGCCCTGTGGGCCCCACGGTCCTGCTGACCATAAAGTGGTGATTGGTATTACCCCAGGCATGTAAGAAGGGGCCACAATAGCCAAGCATTGACTAATCCCTTCCTGCTCTTCCTCTCATGATTTCCCTAAATTCACAAAATCCGCATTGCTGTCAGATGGCCATCTAGCCTCTGCTTAAAAACCTCCAAAGACTGAGAGCCCACCACCTCCCAAGGAAGCCTGTTCCACTGAGGAACGTTCTTCCTAATGTTTAGCTGAAAACTCTTTTGATTTTATTTCAATCCATTGGTTCTGAACCAACCATCTGGGGCAACAGGAAACAACTTTGCTCCATCCTCTATATGACAGCCCTTAAAATACTTGAAGATAGCTATCATATCTCTTCCCTAGACTAAACATACCCATCTCCTTCAACCTTTCCTCATAGAACAAGAAAGGACCCAGCTTTAACCATAATTACAATGTGATAATTAGGGTGAGGCTGTAGCTCATTAGCAGAGGTTCCCAGGTTCAATTCTTGAAATCTCCTCTTAAAAGCGAGTGAAGTGAAATATCTCAGTCTGCAGCCCTGGAGAAACACTGGTAATGAGAACAGATGGTAATGACCTTGATAGATTGATTTTACTGAATCAGTCTAAATCAGCTTCTTTTGTTCATGCTGTTCTTTGTTCTACATAAACTCCTGCCTGGCCTCCACAAGCAACTGACTGAGGAGGAGACAGATTACTTCAAACCATAGATAGGTGCCCTTACCCCTGTGTATATGTCTTTTAAAGCTGCCTGCCTGCCTGCAGGAAACTAGGACAGCAATTAGACAGCTGGGCTGGAACTTTCCCCCCCTAAAGTGTCAGTCATTTTTTAAAATTTGTTTGTCATTTTTTACAGAGAGTATTCACAAATAGAATTCCCCCCCCCATCTGAAATTATATAGCCCTCCAGTATATGGAATGTGCCACACAATGGCTTTGGCTGGAATCAGGAATGTTCCTGAGGAATAATTCCATGTGGTTTGTTGGTCTTGGACCCCAATTTAGCTCTCACATCTGTTTGTTAACTCTTGTTTTTGTATGCAAATTTGCTGCCATTCACAGGTCTTAACAACTGCTTTAATCCAATCTCAGCTATACTTAATCAGTTATGCATCTTGACCCTTCCTGGCAACTAACCCCCCCCCCCACTCTTTCTACCTGTTTGTAAGGCTTGCGGAAAACTGTTTCAATGTATCTGATGAAGTGTGCATGCACATGAAAGTTTATGCCCAGAATTAAATTTTGTTGTTCTTAAAGGTGCCACTGGGCTCAAACTTTGTTCTGTTGCTTCAGACCAACAGGGCTACCCACCTGAAAATGTATTCCAGCACAAATTTTCCTTACTCAGAGCTCACTTCATCAGATGTATGCAGCAAGCTCTGACTCACGAAAGCTTATGTTAGAATAAATGTTAGCCTTCAAGGTGCCACTGGACTCTTTATTTTGCTGCTATAGCCGATATAGCTACCTGTCTGATTTATGGTATGATAAATGAGGTGGTTATTAAATTGCCTCAGTAGATGGTTTAATAGTGAAGTTAAGAACCACGAATTTCTTAAGGACGGGGTGGGTGTGGGTGGGTGCGTTATAGGCTATAGGCAGCAGAAAAAAATTACACGAAGCCGCAAAAAGGCTTTGGCGCGCGCGCCCTCTCACCTACCCAGCGAAAGAAAAAGCAGGGTTCAAAGGATCCTCTGGGGAGTAGAGAGACGTTGGCGTAAGAAAAATCCCCAAACCACAGTTGTGCGTTGCTTGGCTAGTCCTAAAAGGTATTGTGTAGCTTGTGTTCTGAGTTTTTGGATTTTTCTCTAGGAGCGCTTTGATGCAATGCAGCTGCGGCTGGGACTTTCCCTTCCTCATGCCTCTCCCAGCATCCCTTCCCACGCCGGCCCTAATGTGCCAACTTCTTCCTCTTTTTCGCCTTGGGTACTTAAAAAATCCAAACGAGGGGAACCCCCCCTAATATCCAGCACGCACCAAACCGCCACTTTCTTAACCCCCCCCCCCACCGCCACGTGGTGCCGGCTCTCGGGAGGGGGCGTGATTAGTCTAATCACGCGCAAATCCCCGGCCGGGGGAGGCGGGGCTCGTGTAAAACAGGTACGCCAGTTCTGGAGCCGACGAATAGACTGAACGTGTGTCAGCCAGTGGAGGAGGGGCTGTCCTTTTCCTCCTCCCCCTTTCCCCAGGGCGGGCATGCGCAATGGTAGCTGCCAACGAGCTCTTTCAACTGCCTTTGCTTGCGCGGGCCTGGGCTTGGGCGACTGAAGGGAGCCGGCAAGGGTACGCGGTGGTGCTTGCGTGTTCGCGCGCTGCGGCGGTCCTCGCGGAGCAAGGTGAGAAGGGGCGACGCGGAGAAGGGGATGCAGAGGCCGTGAAAGCTGGCCAGACTGGGTGAGATGCGGAGGGCTTTGACTGATTGCTCTAAAGTGCGGGAATTGGATGCTGCGGGCGACGGATAGCGGCTCTAGGAGGTGATGGGGCCAGGTCCTGGCGGAGGAGCTCTTGGCCTGACTGGGGAGGGGAGACGTAGCGGGGGGGAGCCTGTGGAAGGCGTGAGGATTTCTTTCAGGGGTTTTCGGTATGTTAATTGATGAGGAGAATCAGTAGGCTGAAATATATATTTTTTTAAAAAAAATGTGGGTCCTGGAGGGACTGGTGGAGCTCAGTCCGGGAGAGTTAACCGTGGTGTAAGTGGGATCTATCTAGTATTTTTAATCCCTTTATTTCCCTAAGGAGCTCGGGGCAGTGTACAATACTTTGCCGCTGTATCCTCAGAACGGCAGTCCTGTGAGGTAGGTGAGGGTGGCTGGCCCAAGGTCATTCTGGGAGTTTCACGGCAGAGTGGAGATTTGAACCCCGTGGCTTCTGAGTCCTGCTCTGGAACTTTTGGCACTACATAACCTCAGAGAGGGGTGGGGACCCAGGATGTGGGCAAACTGGCTAGGTGATGCTCCTCAGCTGTGGAGCATTTGGGTCAGGGGAGGTCTGAGTATCATACGGGGCAGGGGAAACTAAGTAGCTTGTAGCCGCAATAGGGAACAAGCTAAAATCTCTAGTACAACTGGGTAGGTAGGTGAGGCTGTGATGAATTGCATAGCTAGTCAATGGAGATTTGTGCCGTGTGGTGTGGGGAAAATTGCTTATGTATGTGTATTTATTTAAAGCCAGAATGCAAGGTAACTAAATTTGCTCTTTAGTTGGCTCTTTGCAGTGAGAATGTCACTGCACGATAGGGGAAACTGATGAGGTGTAATTAAATATACTTGGTGTCACGGGTGAGGGATTCTTGTGAGAAACATTTCTTAAGTGTTGACAGAGGTCTGAATAGAGAGCATGTTCACTGGTTGGCACTGGGAGTACGGTTCAATCAATGATAAACATGTCGTGAGATGGATTAATCATGGTGGATTGATCCTGTTGTTGGCTGTTGGCAAAGCTGCATATTCATTGGGAAGCATGTTGTAGGAACCCATGCATCATAGAAGGTGCTTGGGAGTTCTAGCAAATGGTTGAAGTTAGGGGCGTGGACTGGTGAAGCACCAAGATCATGATTCTGAGTATGGCTGATATATGAGGCCCTGGGGAAGGAAACAGTTCCAGCTTACATTGATTAGCACTGACTTAGCAATGTGTCAATAGAATAGTTGGCGGGCACTGGAAGAGAAGAAAGCTTATGACATCGATGTGTATTGATTATTCAAGAGGAACTGAGGATACTGTTTGCCGGAAGGACTTCGCAGAAATCAGCAGATATTTGTGGAAACTTGGTGAGCAAGCAGCTGTGTGGAAAAGCTGAACACTTGGTAGATATAAAGTAGAGTTGTCTTTTGGCCTGTTCTGAGAAGGGTGTGAAGATGGGAGTAATGTGGAAATGGTGCTTGCATATTTCTGGGGCACTAAGAAACATAGCAGACAGAGAGTTTAAGCCGGAATAAATCTTCTACAATTTAAGGGTACTGTAATTGTTCAGACAAGGGTACTCTGCTACTT
Organism: Gekko japonicus; assembly: GCF_001447785.1. Lineage (NCBI taxonomy): Eukaryota > Metazoa > Chordata > Lepidosauria > Squamata > Gekkonidae > Gekko > Gekko japonicus. The sequence goes on from NW_015168044.1 coordinate 2,971,940, forward strand.
TCTGTCTTGGTATCAGAGGAACATTAGTTTTAGATGCTGATATTCTTGCTGGGCAGAAGTGAGTATCTTGTCCAGAGTACATAACTTTCTTAAGAAAGGGGAAGCACAGTCACATCAAGGCATTTTTCCTTGAAGGTAGGGTTTTATAAATTCATGGGGGGGGGAGAATCTGTATAATCTCTTGGCAGGGGTACATAAATCTCCTCTTTTAGCGCTAAGGGGTACATGTGCCCATAAAGGTTTCCTTTAAATGGAGAGCCGCTTTGGGAGTTTAGAATGAAGAAATAGTAGGATGGAAACAGAATGGTGTGCCTAAATGTTTCCCCATCTATCTGCTACAACTCCAGTCCTATTGAAAAGCATGTTTGTTAGGGTAAATGCACTTTTAATGTGAGAGGGAGTTACTTGGGGGCAGGGTTTTAAGATAGAATCATGTTAAGCACCCTCTCTCTGATCTAAACCCCTCTCTCCTAAGTTGGCTTTTCATTTCTTCTTCCACTCTTTAGTATTAAAAATTGTCACCCAACAGTGTCCTGGATCAGTAACTTTCATGTTAAAGTGCCAAGGCAATTATCTGTCCATATTAATGTCTGAAGAGAAGAGAACTGCCAGCAAAAATAAAATACGAATTAGTTAAATGGCATTTAAATGGTTTGACACATTGTAATGGATATGGGCAGGAGTACATGAGGATAATTGCTGGTCTTTATCAAAAAGATCATGGAGGATATTTCTACAGGCCAGAAATAGAGCTGGCCTGGTCTCTCAGTTAGACATGCCCAATAGGAGTCTGGAGAATAGTTCTGGAGAGCAGTAAGGAACTGGGGAGTAACAGAATAACATGGCCTTTTGTAGCTTAGAAACAGATTAATTCATATCAATGGACAATAAGTGTTGGGGCCCATGTGAGAGAGGCTTCTAAGAAGGGCAAGAATATCCAACTAAGTACAGAAATGAAGATATAATGCAAAGAGGGGGGTAATATTGGTTCAGGGCCTGTAGAGTCATCAGGAATGCTTTGAGTCTGGTTCATCATATCCTGTGTCATAAACTCAAGATGAAAGCTGCTTTGTTTTGAAAAAACAGACAAACGGCTGTCATGATCTAATACACCTTGCATATAATTTTTTATTTTTATGTAGGTTTTGTTGAGAAAATGATAATTGACAGCAAAATATAAGTTAAATTTTTATTTGTAATCAAAATAATTTTTCTGTTATTTAAACAATGGTAGGACCTTCAGTACTCAGCAGAGCAGTGGTAGTAACTTCAACTGAAAATAGCCATGCTTGTTCGTTGCAGTAAAAATAGACAGGCTTTATTCTGAGATATTTATTTCTGACTAGACCTGAAGTTAATAGAAGCACATTAGAAATAAGTTCCTTGCCACCTTTGACATATAAGAGATTAGATTTGTGTCCCGTCCCCCCCATACTCCCTCAGTGGTAGCTCAAGGAATTAGGATTGGGCTGATTGGTTTACATGGGGTGGGGGGAGGGATGAAGTATGTAAATGGTAGCATGTGTCTACAAAAATGTTGCTAAAGACTGTATACTAGTGGAACCTTAGTTTAACAAAAGGTCAAAAGAGTTAATAACACGTATGTACTTGACATCCCTGTTATTGTTGAAATTGGACTCTCCATTTTGTCTAGCGAAAGTCTCTCCCTCTCATTTAAGTGCCATTCCCCAATTGTGAATACAGTTATCAGGCATGGGGCGAAGTCTTGGGAGCCCTCGTGACTTGACTTATACTGGCACTGAATTAGCGATGGCAGCTTCCTGGCAAAGCAGAACATGTGATGTTTAACAGCTTGCCCTTAACTTTTTAAAAATATCTTGGAAAGCCATTGGTACATTGATCAGAAAACTGTTCTCAGTGTTTAAAGGAATCTGAAGTGCCTCATTTTTTGTTATTGTTAATGTCTATTACTTTCTTGCTCGAGCACAAAAAGTGCTAAACATAGCATGTCCCATTTTATGTTTTTTATGGAGCTCATGCTTGCATCAGGAGTTCTTTGGATGTAACTGTGTACACTGGAGTGTCCAGGTGAATCATAGGCAGTGAATCTCTTCCGTTCTACTGACTGGGAGGCATTCTAGACAGTAACATATCTCAGCATATACTGGCTAGACATAGTAAAGTTTAAGTTCTAAGCAGGGGACGGCATATTTCTGCTGTCTCACAAAGAGTTTCTCTTATTCTTTTCCCTGTTTGTTGAGGCACAGCATTTCGTAGATGGGGTATCTGTATATGCAGTCAGAAATGAAAGGATTTTTAAATGCTGATACGCTTACCAAAAGAGACATCGTGGCGGTGGTAGTACAGCTGCTTGAAATGTCGGGGCTTGCACTCTGTTGTTGGTCTCTTGCCTCTGCTTTGCTGTTCAAACATTTATGGAAAAGAGATGTTTAAATATAGTTGAAGGAGTCTCAGATACAGCCGCTGCTGCGGAGAAATCAACATATTTTCCTATGGGCTACATTTTGATCCTGTGCCATTTCCCCACATTTTTGAGGTGGTTGCAGAAAGTGTGATCTAGGGAAAGTTTATCTTTGTACAGAAAACAAAGATTTGTACCAGAACGGAAAAGAGACAAGCTGAGATGGAAGTGCTTCACAGCAGCTCTCCTGTGTCCTAACCCAGTAAGTGCTGTAACTGAGTTCAGGGCAGAATTTAACATATCTTTTTTTAATATATGTGTGAGTGTGTGTGCACCTGGAAGTCATGGTGCCCTCTGGTGACTGACCCCTACTGGGGGCCTGGAGGATATTCAGAGAGGTGGCCTGCCCCCACCTCCTTCCTCTGGTATTTCAAGGAGGTCTTCCATCCCAAGACTTGCTAGAGTCAACCCTGCTTAGCTTCTGAGATCTGATGAGATCGGGCTTTCCTGGGCTATCCAGGTCAGACCGAATTTAGCATATCTTTTAATGTCCTTAGTATATCATTTTATTGTCACTTCCATGGTATATCATTTTATTGTCACTTCTGTAGTACTTGGAAGTGTACCGAGTTTTACCCAAGGCCTTGGCAAGTTCAGCACTTTCCATTTCAGTTTTATCTAACTGTTCCAGTACAAATCTTTGTTTCCTGTACAGAGACATGCTTCTCATGGAATTGCAAGTTCTGGGTGTTTTTTCTTTTTTTAAAAAAACTTTAGATTTATGCTGTATTTAAGTAGTTGTATGCCTTTGGTACATTGCATGTGGTGTACCAGAAATCTTTATGGGGAAACTAAGTAGCCAGGTTCTGGGAAGCTGTGCTTTGTTTAGTTAAATTCCCCAACATGTCTATGATGAAGCAGCACATGGGTATAGTGATCCCAACTGCTATAAAAGAAAATCTCTGATAATGGAGTGGAGGGGGAATAGTTCAGGCAGACACCGTCTTCCTGGTTAGTCATAGGCATGGTTTATGTTCATAATATTGCTTTTGGACTGTTTTTTAATTGTTCATTGATTTGGGCATTTTAAAATCTGAAAGTGGCCTATAAACTTTATAGAGACACATGTAAACATCTGTGGAAAAGTGAACTATAAGCAGTGATATAAAATGTGGTGAGAAACATGCCCGGTGTGCAGTTTTTAAAAAAATAATCTGTGGCAGACTGCTTAAATCCCATGGATCTAAACATGTCACCACTATGTGAGCCAGGTTAGTTCCTATGTGATGAGATGTTTACATTTCTCTGATGCTGCAGTCCTGTTGTAAAATCTACTGGCAAAATAGGTCAAACCATGTCCCTGGTGTCTGTTCTTGACAATGTCATTTCCCAGGTACTGGACCTAAACCAAGGCAAGTATACCTGGGGAAGGATTAGAAACACAAAGGCCTGGGGGGGGACCCCTGAAAAATACAAAGAGGGAAAAAACAACCGGGATTGTGTTTGTGTTTCTGAGTATGTCTTTTGGAAAAATTTAATGTTGGGGAGCACTGGAAAAAACAATAACAATGTAATACTTATTTGGATTGAATGAGTGAAATGCTGTTTACTTACTGGATTCCAAGTCACTCAGGCTGTATACTATGAACACTTTTTTAAATGTAATACTATCTACAGCATTAGCAAGTTATTCCTGTGCACACTGTAGATATATACAACATGTTTACAAGCATGGATTTTTTCTACACAATTAATATGTTATAATGTGTATGTAGAGAACAGTATCAGCCATTCTTGCCCCCTTTTCTTTATTGATGCCACCATCCTGGGTAAAATTCTGTCTGTCTCTCTCTCTCTCTTTTTCCCCTCGGGGGCTGATGGAGTATGTGAGTCAATATGCAACTTTACCATTTCAGTCTGAATGGTGATATGATGTTGAAAATAAAGGGGGAAGCAGAGAGAAGGAGAGCATCTTGCATGTGCTACCCGATAAGCCCTGGTGATGGGTTTTTTCCTTTTCTATTATAATTGAAAGCTGGAGTGCCACTGAGTATTAGTTACAACTTTGTAACAATGTGCCAGCAGCTATGTATGTGGCACTTGAGCTTAACAGAAGCAGAAGAAGCTGGTACCTGCCCTGAGGCTTGCAGTCCAAATAAAAAAATTCAGAAACACTCTGCATCTGCAGGACTTGTTACTGTTGGCTGTCAACTGGCTTCCAGGTGGTTCCAGTTCCTCATAAGATGACTTTTTTTTTTATTCTGCTGGCAAGGAAGAGACAGTATGGTGAAAATGTGGTGTTCTTCAAGCCGTATTAGCTTAAAGATTCCCATTTTGCTTTAAAACTAACATAGACTTCCAAACCTTTCCCTTGCTAGCCCCTGCCACATGCTGGATGGCAAGCCAGGCATACCTTGTAGGAGTGTCAGTCTTTTACGTCCTCAAAATAATAAAGAAAGCCATGTCAGCTACATTAAAAAAAAAAGTTTGGGTAAGGTTGTTTGCATTGTCTGTATATACCTACAAGGTCAGGTCTTAGTTGACTCTAGTGGGCCACAACTCAAAAGGCCCTGACCCAAGTTCGAATCATTCTTACTCCTTGATTGGAAGGGCCTTTGCTCCAGAGACAGCAAGGAAGTTCCTTATTGGTTAATAATGTGTAGTCAGGGGTGTCAAACATAGGTCCATGGACCAGAACCAGCCCATCCAGGGCTTTTATCCAGCCCGCAAGCAACTGATTATTACCTTTCTTGCCAGATGACAGAGGCTGTGCATTATGTCCCTGTATGCTTTTCCGGTGCTAATGAGTAATGGGTGGTGGAAGTGGGTGGGTGGGCATCAGGGGCTTTAGAGCGCTATAGCGCTATAACACAACACTCCAGGCATTCAAATGGGGTTGCTATAATGCTGTTTTGCTGTTGTGTTATAGCGCTATAGCGCTCTAAAGCGAACATTTGTTTAAAAACAAAGTTGGAGATCTGCCGCGCGAGCGAAAAACTGTGGGAAAAAGCATTTCGGATCCGGGAGAAGAAACTGAAGACTACTTGGAAGTGGTTTACAGGTAAAACAGTTCAGCCCCATTTCCTGAACGGGACAGAAGCGTTTGTGTGTGAAAGTACAAATATATTTCAGTAAGGAACTGGTTCTAAAATGGTTCTGTCTGAAATGTCAGACCAGAAACCGTTTGGGAACCGTTCCTGAACCGGAATATATTGCCTGTCTGAAATTCCTCAGTATTAATGTTTACAGCCTGTCTGTATTTTGAGTAAAAAGTAATATTGTTAGCTGGGTTTGCCTGTGTCCTTTATAAAGTTTATATCTCCCATACCTGGCATTATGTTTTATGTCACACATGGCCCAGGCCCAATAAAATGACATTTAGGTCAGATCCAGCCCTTGTAACAAATGAGTTTGACACCTCTGGTCTAGATAGATGCCATCTGAGTAGGGGTCAGAAGAGACCTAGGAAAACCTTTCACAGTTGCTGTTAGGAATAGATCAGCATCACACTAAAACCCGGACTTCTAGTATTTAGTTGGAAAGAGTCACTGGCTGCTATTGTGTGTGGATGCAGAGTGGTACCTCTCCATTTCTATATGATCTTTTGCATTGAAAAAAATAGTGTAAAAACCAGTTTAAGTTTATAACAAAAGTACTTAATGATGACTGCATAGGATGATACCTCTGTTGTTACTCATCTAATCAAGTGGGACAAGTGATGCTCTGTATTCTTGATGCTTGGGGGGGGAGCAGCAGTGGGAGGGCTTCTAGTGTCCTGGCCGAGTTCCTGATGGCACCTGGTATTTTTGGCCACTGTATAAAAGAGTGTTGGGCTGGATGGGCCATTGACCTGATCCAACATTGACTTCTATTTTCTTATAGCTCCTAGGGTTGAACTATTGGTTCCCAGTGCCTTGGGTTAGTTGGTGAAAGGGAAGGATGAAAATGTGATAGAATTTTGCTATTTATTTTTTTCCCTGAAGGTCATTCCATCCGTCTAGGTATTGATTCCAGTAAGTCCAAGTCCTGTAGAATCGATCTCTTTCTCCCCTCTGCTTTTTTTCTTTTTTAAAAAAAACATCCATCCTTGTGATGAAATCTGGATGAAATCATTCCATCCTGCTAGCTTTTGATTCCAGTAAATCCAAGTCCTGTGGAATTGATCTCCCCACCCCCCCGTGTTTGTTTGTTTTTTTTAAACATCCATCCTGGTGATGAAATCTGGGGAACTTGAACGTTTTCTCACTATTTTACAATGATTTTGTTGGCCTTGATAAAAGTAGAGGATGCTTTCTGGCTAGTGCTCTGAGATGCTCTAAGAGCTATGAGCTCCTGCCTTTTGAAAGTGTGTGTGTGTGTGGGGGGCAATTCCAGCTACTTCCCCTGAGATGGAGTCCTTGTCCCTGTTCCTAGAAAACTGAGAGGGCTCAGTTAACTGCATTATCCAGATGCATGCAAGGGGACCCCTCTGTCCTTGCAAAGGACATTCAGATTCCTTGGATTATCTCACAGATCTGCAGAGATGCTCTGATCTCATTTTGAGAAAAACTGGGGCAGTAGTTATTGTTGAACAAGGGCTGGGAAGAGGTGAATTCAGTTTCCCATTCGGCCATAAAGCTTGCTGTGCTAGTCACACTTTGACCAGCCTACCTCATAGGGTTGCTCTAACATGGACTTATTGGAAACAAAATGCATGTTGCCCTGTGGTCCTTGGTGGATGGGCAGGATAAAATAAATGTGATAGGATAAAAAAGTGTGATAGAACTTGTTGCCTTTCCCTTGCTCATTCCTGATAAATTTTGGTTCCAGTAAATCCAAGTCCTGCTGACTGGATTTCTTTTTCTCCCCCTGCCATTTGTTTGTGTAACATCAGGCCTGGTGATGAAATCCGGGGAGCTTGAAAGTTTTCTCATTATTTTGTGATGGTTTTGTTGGCGTTAATGAAGGTATTATCCTACTATTGCTTTTGGATTGCTTCTGTAAAGAAGAGCCAGTGTGGCTTTGGAGTACAACTGGGGCTGCCTGGGTTTAAAATCCCTGGTTGGCTGGGCCGTGTGGCCCACAGGATGTCCTCATGCCAGTTTTCCTTTCTATTTCTAAGCTACCTCACTACGTAGTTGTGAGGCAAAAATGGGATTACTCCATCCATTGGAGGAAGGATGGAATATAAATGTGGTTAATCGTGCTGACATCTGTTGCCTAATCAAATGGAAATATAGTTTAGTTTTGAATGGATGACTTAAGGGTGGGAGATTCTGATTCATGTTATTCATTTCCTTAGAAGCAGAATGTTTCATAATTTAGTGTAGGCACTGGAAGTTCATCCAGTCTATCATATGAATGGGTTGAGCTGCCTCAGACCAGGGGTGTTGAACTCATTTGTTATGAGGGACGGATCTGACATAAATGAGACCTATCTGGGAAGTTTAGGTTCCAAATTCCCAGTCTAGAAAGGAAATGTGCTGGGTGAACTTGGTCTGGACATACACTCTCAGCCTAATCCACCCCATTGGCTTGTTATTCCTCATCTAAATAGTTCACATTGCTTTCCTACTGAGAGAGGCTGGATCATGAGTGCAAAAAGTGAAAGACAAACCCAGTTGCACCCAAGAGATCCCTGGAATAACAAACCCAACAAAACACTCCCCGCCCCCCGAAGTTTTGCATACAGAGAAGGAATGTCATTGCACAGAGGGGGAAAGGAGAATGGAATGTGGAGAGAAAAAGAGGGGTTTGAACTGATAAGAGAACAGAGAGCTTCTGGGTGCAGAGAGAAAGAAACAGAAGAAAGCCTATGCTGTTGGGTCCAGACAGATAAGAGAGTATACACTGGACTGGAGATCAAAAGCAGGAAGACTGAGGGGTTGCAGGTAGAGAAGAGAGAAGATACAAAAAGCTCATACCTTGAATAAAACTTTGTTGATATTCAAAGTGCTTTCTTTGTATCTCTCCCATGTGATTGAGAGAGCCTGGCAAAGCACACTGTGATGCAAAAGAAAGCAAGAGAGTGAGAAGTAAGGAGATGGCAGCCAGCTGCTTGCGGCCTGATACAACCCCAGTGTGGGCCGGATGCGGCCCATGGGCTGCACATTTGACACCCTTGCCTTAGACTATCGCTTCTTCTAGCTCAGTATCTGATTGGCAGTTGTTCTTCCAAGTTCTCGGGCAAAAGTCTTTCCTATCACCTTCTGTTGGAGATTCTTTAAGTGAATATTAGTAGTTGAGCCTGGATCCTTCTGCATTCAAACCATGTGCTGTATAGTTGAGCCACATACCTACTGAAGGCAAACTTGCCCATGCCAATGATTCTAGCAGCATGTCCCATTATTATTTTTTAATTATAACATGCCGCAAGTTAAGAATTAGAGGGGCCATGTTATGTCATACTACAAGTTTATCTGTGCAGCTTCAAATGGCTTGTGCAAACCATGCCATATAAGACAAGAGCATCCAAGAGTTACACAATAAGATGTTGAAAAAATCTTGCCCAATAAATGACTTGAACTTGGATTTACTTCAGCCAGTGATCATCCCTTAGGCACAGTGATTGTAGGAAGCAGAGTGACCCACTTACCTTGCCTGTGTGTACCCATCCTTCTTTCCATTGGGGAGACTGTCTTGTTCTGTCCTCGTATACCCATTTCACATGTGCTAAAATGCTGTTCAATTCCTGTCCCATTTTTGATGTGCATATATGAAAGATCATCCAGTCTATCATATGAAAAAAGCAGTGGTAGCAATGCCCATGGGCCATAAAATATTTGGAAATGCTTGTGGTGAACATTAGGTATTAATTTTAGGTTACGTTATACACCTGAACTGCTGTTGTTTAATTATGTAGCAAATATTCCGGCCTTTCTTCAAGAGCTCTTTTTTATGGAGTCACAACTACTTATATAGTATTTGCCAGAAAATGGAAGAAAAACTATTTTCCTAAGTCAAAAATAGTGATTAGGTAAGCTAAAAAATACATTCTGTATGATCAGACTGACTATTTAAATAGATCTCTGAAGAATGTTGATATTTGGAGAAATTACTCTCCAGATGGACAATGAACTGTGATTTATTTGTATTTACATCTGCTGTATTTACTATTTTCTTTACTGATATGTCAGTATCAGAGGTCATTTTGGGAGGGATTGCGGGGGATCGCAGTTCCTCCGGGTGAGGTACGGGGGGCGGGGCACATGACGAAGCCCCACCTCCTGCTTCCGGCCGCCCCGCTTCCGGCCCTCATTCAGCCAGGAGGAGGGAGGAGAAGAGGAGGGGGGCGGGGGGGGCGCCGGGCAGCCCCCCCGCCGGTGGCCGGGACTGTTGGGGGCGGGGTGTATGGCCTTATGACACACTTCCGGTGATGTCAGGGGGTGTGGCATATGCTAATGAGGTATGTTAATGAGTTCCCCTAGCTCTTTTTCTATGAAACGACCCCTGGTCAGTATAAAATTAAAAAGGCAATATGTTTTTTCTCATGATCCAAAACCGTGTGTCAGTCCTCCTCCTCTTGACAATGCATGTGTGATTTGGATCTTAGGGCAGCGATTCTGAGACACACAGTGTCCAAGTCCTTCTGCCTCCTCTTTTTTGTGTTAACTAAAGGGGAAAAAAAAGTGTCTTATGACACTTTAAAAACAGACTGATTGTACCATAAGCTTTCTTGGGCTAAAGCCTACCTTGTCAGCTGAAGACTTACCTTTTTCAAAACTGCCACCTCTATTTCCCAAGCTACAGCTCCACTTTCACTCATGTCCCACCCCAGAAAGCAGCGGGGGAGGGGTGAAAACAGTTTCTCACCTAGCAGATGGAAGCAGCGCTGGCTCCTTTCTCCAGGTTGGCAAGACGGCCTCTGTGGATTACAGTTCTGCTACGTATAGTAATTAAATGTATGTATGACGCCATTCTTTCAGCCTCCTTGGAGAGAGCTTTCTTATCACTTTCATTATCATTCTATCTAATTTGGAACCCAAGTCCTGTACAGGTAATTTGTGGTGCCTAACTAGGTCTTATATTGCCCCAGTCTTGTCAACTAGAGAGACACTCTTAGATGTTCTTTCCATGTCCCAAGGGCCCAGTTTTAGTTATCACTGCGACCTGCGGTCATGGTCTAAATTGGTTTCCCATGAGCCTGAGAATTAAGTTTTGAGCATGGAAATCCTGGTGCATGTCTGGCACTAGGAACAAGGCAGACATGGAGGGGGATGAGACAATGTCATGTGTAGTTAAGCCCTAAGAAGGGGGATCTTTCTAAAGCATGATGATGGGAAGAATTCTTTCCTAGCATGAGCAGCTGTGGAGATATCAGTAATACTTAAAACGTTGCTGAGGCTACTGACATATTTGTTTGCTGTGTAACAATTGACTTGAGAGCATGTTTTGGCCTAGAGACCTAAATATTGGCACACACTCTTTTTATAGTCTGCCCTTGATCTCCTACATTTCTGCTTTCTCCTCTAATTTTGTGCAGCATTAAATGCTTGTTCAGTCTCCTGCCCTTACATTTCCCTAAGCCATGACACTCATTAGCTATGTTACCTGCATTGCATTGAGTTTTGGAGCCGGCAGAGAGGAAACTGATACGATCAGTAATTTACTCATAGTTTCCATGAATTCCAGCACTGTGTGTTCTAAAAAGGCTCCTTAGGGCGCTCCCCCCACTGTGTTTAAAACTTTCATAATTTACAACTGTCCATTTAACTGTGTGACTTTTCTTTTTCATGAATAAACACTGCTGTATTATACCAATGTTATTTACTCTGCTTTTTTCTGCACTTCTTTTGCACCACTCCCAGAATTTGCTATATCTGGGTTTGCATCCCTAAGAACATAATGTTGGATCAGGCCAAAGGCCCATCCAGTCCAACACTCTGTGTCGCACAGTGGCCAGAAATACCAGGTGCCATCAGGAGATCCACCAGTGGGGCCAGGGCATTAGAAGCCCTCCCACTGGTGACCCCCCCCCAAGCACCAAGACAGAGCGTCACTTGCCCCAGAGCCCTTTTTTGCTTTCTGAAGGCAAATGTAGCCGTAGGCTGACTGCTATCATGTATTTATTTGATTGAGTGAAAGAGAAGAAAAGCAAACAGCACTCTCTTTCCACTTTGTACCTAGGCAGAAGGAACTAACTAAGGGCCCAGCTATAGGTGCTGCAGGAGTTCTATGACTGGAAATCCTGATGTACAATTTTGCTCTGTAAAGCAACTGCCAAGAAGGAAGGGGTTCTGGATTGGAGCTGTGTTCACTGGGAAGGAAAGCCCCACAAACCTTGCACCATTAAAAATATGTGCCTCCTGTCTGCTTTAAGCCTTGGTAGGGAATTAAACAGGTATCTTTATTATGCTTGCCTTTAGAAGGAAAAACGTTTCCCTACAGTGAGTCTCTGTGCGTGCCCCATTTTTATCTTGGAAATCGAGCAGATGGTGATAGGAGAATGTGAAATCTCCTTCCTGAGACTCAGAATCCTGATCTGGGTGTGTGTTGGGGAATCTGCAGGTCATGTTAGTACCACATTGAAACTCCAGATTAGTAACTGCAGAAAGCCAGCATCACATATTTGCAGTAGATGGCCTTTAGCCATACAAAATAAATATGGGTTCTATGTGATTGACTGTAACTGCATCACATATAGTTTGGCTTTTAATCACTTCTCGCTTGCTGTTTGTACTTCAAGAAAGTTTTAAGTGGGAATAGCTGATGCTGGATGTACTACCCTGTTTTCCCGAAAATAAGACCTACCCCAAAAATAAGCCCTAGCAGGATTTCTATGCATTTGTGGTATAAGCCCTAGTGTGTCTTCTTGAGAAAAAATAAATATAAGACAGTGTCTTATTTTCGGGGAAACACGGTAGCTGAAGTGTTAGGTGATCCTCAAAGGTAAGTATTGAACACTGCCTTCAAATCTGGACTAAGTAGATAAGCTAACCATGGTTATTGTTGCTGCTGGTGTTACGCCTAAGCTCCAGTTAAGGCAGGTGACAGGAATACATGCTCAAGAAGAGGGAGTGTATGATCCTGCAGCCCATTAACCTTAGTTACCGTGTTTCCCCGAAAATAAGACACTGTCTTATATTTATTTTTTCTCAAGAAGACACACTAGGGCTTATACCACAAATGCATAGAAATCCTGCTAGGGCTTATTTTTGGGGTAGGTCTTATTTTCAGGGAAACAGGGTACATAACTTAGATAATCACATGGCTAATTGTGAATGCCTGTCTGGTGGAAGAGGGAGAGGAAAGGATCTCTATTACCTATGCATTTTAAAAAATCCTTCCAAATTCGCTGGTTCCCCTTTCTGCTCAGTCCCTCTGAGGGTAGAACCAATTGACACTTTATGAGGCCACCAGCAGCCCTGTTTACAGAACATACTTCAGTGATGACTGAGTTAAGGCATAAAAACACTTGGGCACATAATAGACACCTGACAGTGGTTGGCAGCCATAATTGGCTTCAGTTCCCTGGCATCTTTCGGTTTGCCTCTTTAGAAATTCATGTCTCCTATTCAAGCTTCATAAGTTCACTACTGCGAAACTGGTGTAATGCTGCCTTGCAATCCCAAGTGTGAAGCAGGAAAGGAATAAGGAAATGGAATAAGAAAAGAAATGTCATCTTCAGATTGCTTGAACCCAAATAATCTTTTTTGTGGCTACATAGCCATTTAGGTCCTGGCCCTCCTGTTGAAGGGAAAACAGAAAACACTGTGCTTCTTACACCTATTACTAGTTACGGTAATTTACATGTACATGTCTAAATGTTCCACTAGGCAAAATTTCAAAAAAACACAGCATTTTAGGAAAATAAGAGCCTAAACAGGTCTGTTATTCCACATAAGGTCTCCTCCCCATTCCCACAAGCTGATTTCCTTTCTCAAGGAATTCCTGACACTTTTGTGAAACAAAGATCTCAAAGCTTTTAAGCTTTTAAGACTGGGAGAATGTTGATCTCCTTTTAATAAGCATGCAGTGGATTTTGCATAGAGAGCTCTGTGCAGTTTCTTGTGGTACTAGAACCTGCTTTATTGCTGGAGAAGCAAGTTAAAGCAGCTGCAAAGCAGGCATTCTATCAGCTCCACTTAGCTTGGAAGATGGTTCCCTTGGTTCAGCTGACCTGACCCATTTATTTGTGCTGTGGGGTTACCATGAGGGTAAGCTATTGCAATGTACTGTACTTGCGTCTGTCCTTAAACTCAATTCAGACTTGATTTGGTACAGAATGCTGCAGACCATCTATTACCAGATGCAAACTGGAAAGTGTATATCACACCCATTCTGCAGGCACTCAGTTGGTTATAGGTTAGTAGGTTGGTTATAGGTTCATTTCTAGGTTCTGGTTATCATCTACAAAGCCCTGAATGGCCTTACTCATATCTGTGAGGCTATCTCTCTCACTATGCTCCTCCACAACAGCTTCCCTCATATTAAGTCTTCTGAAGGTGCCACCTGCCTTATGGAATGGCCTGCCTGAGGAGCTTAGGAAGGCCCTGACACTTCTACAATTTTCCACAATGTGGGAAACAGAAGTGCTAAGGAGGACATTTTTATAAAGGGGTTAGCACTTATAGGATAATTAACAGTTAGGGAAGTAGCTTCTATAAGGGATAGTATTGTTGTCAATTGCAGTGTTTTTATTGCCATTGCAGTAAATTTAGTTTCTTTGTTATGGCATGTCATGCCTCAGGTAATTTTTGGGGCCTTAGACTTTTTTTTTTGCTTGCATTGTTTTCCAGTTCTGCAATCCTAGTCCTACTGCATTGTTTACTTGAGGTCTTTCCTGTCTGAATTTCTATATTTTTGTAATCCACTTGCGTCTCAGGGAGAGAGGCTATAAATGAAGTTAATAATACTAACAATGCTTGGAGAAATGACAAAGGAACACTTTCCTTCCCTGTCATGACTGATAACACAGAGGGCAAGGGACTGCTTGCTAGCCAGATAGATCAGGTGGTAGGCCTTGCTGCTCCAGTCATGGCTGGGGCCACTATCTGCCTGGATAATATCCAAAACTATTCAGGGTCAGACGCCGTAGGAGACTAAAGTCTGTAACACATCAGCAGAAATGAGTGTTTAAAGTGGCCATGAGCCTGGTGAATGGGTGTGGAGGTTCCATTCCTCTCTAGGTCATAAGCAGTGTTTTTTAAGAGCATGAATAGCCAGTAAACACATCCCTCTTGTGATCTTAGCGATGCCTTAGCACTGATGCTTCTGCCTACATGCTACACCCAGTAAGTTGTCTCACCTCAAGTTCTAAGACAAATTCCATTACTCATTTCGCTCAGACTAAAAGCAGGCAACTGAGTCTCTCTAGTAAGTTTCCACTGCTTTGACCATTCCATCCTGAGTAGCTGGCTGATATAGCTTGGGGCTGTCACTGACATGGTGAAATTTTAGGACATCTGTAACTTGCTGCCTAGACTGCTCTGTCATTGAGTTCAGTGGCCAAGGCGTCATGTAAAATTCAGCATAGCCTCTGCAAAATGTTCTAGTAGGATAGTGTATGACTGCAGCCTCCAGGTATCAAACTTTGTTTCAAGAACCTTTGAATGCATGTATGATGGGAGGATGGAAAAGGTGGCAGCTGACCTTCCCATGAAGATAACAGAGCATTCCTTGGGTGATAAAAGGTTCCCAAAGCACAGCATGAATTATTCACTTGTGCCACAGATAAAACTTTCTCTGCTTTCACAGGCTGCTCAGGCCAGCTAACTTAATCAAGCTCATAAATAGAAGTTTGCCTAGTTCCCTATGAACAGGAAACCTGGGGGTTTTTTTACACTATCAGATTGAGGGCTTATATTGGTGTGCCCCAGTTTATTAGCATGGGTATTTTTGAGCAAATCGACCAGTCGTGTTCGTAGGTGGACTTGTGTAAATGCAACTGCTGCACTGCAGAACACTTTTATGTAGCTTATAATTTATTTATAAATATTTTAAATTTACTAATCGCCCAGTCTCTGCCAGTTTGAACCCCATCAACGTGTATTTATAGTTAGGATTTTTTGCTCCAGTGTGCATCACTTTGCACTTGGCCACATTGAACCCCATTTGCCACGTTGACGCCCACTTGCCCATCCTCGACAGATCCCTTTGGAGTGCCTCACAATCCTCCCTGGTTGTCAGCACCCTGAAAACTTTGTGTCATCTGCAAATTTAGCCACTTCACTGCTTACTCCCAACTCCAAATCATTAATAAACAAGTTAAAAAGCATCTGACTGAGTACTGATCCCTGCGGTACCCCACTGCTTACCACCCTCCACTGAGAAAATTGCCCCTTTATACTCTCTGTTTCCTATTAATCAGCCACTTTTTGGTGCAGGGTACCCGGGCAAGCCAGCTCTTGGAGGGGAGGGGAGGGAAGGTGTGCGGAGGCATTTAAATGCCTCCCCGATCTTTCCAGGCCCCCCCTGGCCCACCTGCCTCAGAGTCGACATGGGGGTCACTCTCCAGGCCTTCCCTCTGTAGCCATGCATGCACAGAGGTTTTGGCTGTGGGTGTGGCCAATTCTGAAGCCAGCCGGAACTCTGTTCCTGTCCAAAAATAGCCCTGTCTAAACCACACGCTGTGCATTTATGCTTTGTGCATCAGCAGCAGGGCAGCTAGAAAAGAAGTCTATGTGTTTTATACCTGTGGCACTTGAGCCTGGAAAATTTTTAAGCTTTATTATCACTGGATGGATTTGGAGTTGAGTAGAGTCAAAGGGGAAAGGAAAAAGAATCGGGTTTCTGAGCCAGGAATTCCTTGTGTGGCTTTTAGTCTAATTATATAGCTTTTGGCTCATTGTTCTTTTCACAGCTCCAGTTGGTGAACAAGAGTGCTGGCTGGGCATTCATTCTTTCCTTGCATCTCTGTAGGGTTATGGCGAGCATCTGACACCAAAGTGAAAACTGCAAAAGCCATTAGTGTCGTAATCTCAGCTCTGCATTCTGTAACTTTGATCCATTTCAGGCACTGCTAGCAAAAATAGTAGGTTTCCCTCCTGGCTAATGTGGGTGCATCTTAAACCCTTGCACTGTCAAAGAGGTGCAGTGCAAGGCCACTTCCAAGGGCAATGTTTACGTGCTAACGGGCAAGGAAACCGTGTCCTCATAATCAGTAGTAATTGTTCCATGAATTATGGATGGTAGCCATAACACACAGGCTGGCACTAGACCTTACATTTAGGCTACCAAATGTTGTCTTTTTTTTTTTTTTTTTTTAGATCAAGCCTTAGTCATCTAAGGCTACTATAAAGCAAAATCAAAACCTTCAGGATGGCTTATCATACACTTCTATCCTTCCACAGAATGTATAGAATAGAATTGCTCTTGAGGAGGGCATTTTTATAAAGGTAACAGAGTTGAAGTAGAAATAAATTATTCAGTCGGAATAGGGCAGCAGTTTATTTCACCATTATATAGTATTTTGTTTTTACTGGATTGTTTTCTAGCTCTTAATTAACTAGTTTTTTGTATTGTTTATAGTATACCCTATACTTGCTATTGCATTTTTTAAAAATAATGTTGTAATCTGCCTTGAAGCTTGGTGAGAAAATTGGCCAATAAATGAGAACTTACAGTCTTTTCGAAGATTCAGTGCTTCATTGTAGGCTGGCAGTTTGGGTATGTAACAAAGTTTGAGGCTCCTGCAGTCTGGTAGCTGGGAGGCAATAATTGAGTCTGGGCTGTTTAGGTAATAAACCAACAAGTTCTCTGTAACCTTTGTGTAAGTTTGTTAAGCAGAAAATCATCAGCCTCTTGTGCCCTCTTTTATCTTCTGCTTGCTGCTTTTTCTATGACAGCATTTTTGCAGAGGGAGCTTACTCTGTTGTGACTGCTACAAATCTTTTATCTTCCTTCCAGGCCCCTTAGACTTGCCCTAACTGTGAATGTGTGGAAGGAAACAACTCCTTGTGAGAGTATTCCTGCGCTGATCACGCAAGCATCCTGAGGCTTACGGATACTGTTGCTTGCTTGGGTAAGAAGACTAGATGCTTTCTTCCTTGCATGCTGGACGGTCTTGGCATTTCTATATTGGTTGATCTTGGCATGTTTCTGCATTCTGTCACAGCAAACTCACCAAAGCAATCCTTCTCTTAGTTCCCTCTTCAGGGTTGCTTGGTATGTCCTGTGTGGCTGCCCCTTTGGAAGGAGGTGTATGGTTATTTTCTCCCCCTGGATGGTTCTTAGAAGAAGCATTGTCAGCTGGTGGTCTGGGAGGTGTGTATTCCTAGTCCTCCGTTATAGTTCAACAAGTTAGTCTGCCTCTTTGCTTTCATTTGGGTAGGGTTAAAAAATTGGCTAGGTATTTTTAAATCATTAACCTGTATTAAAACGTAGAAGATAGTTTAGTCATTAGTTTAGTCATCAACGAGTACAATACTTGTGCTAATTCCAATGATAAAGCTGTTATTTTGAAAGAACTCTTTTGAAATCTAATGAATTTACAGGAGCAGTTCTGTGTAGCAACTGATAACTGCTTGCAGATGCCTGTACATATAATGGGACAACTGAGAGAAGACTTGTTATGCTGCTGCTAGGTTTGCATCCAGCTGCTACAAGGCTAGGAGGCACGCAGCCTCACTCCTACCTTTGTTTTGTTAACAAATGACACCAGAAACTGAATGGGGGGGGGGGGGGGGAAGGGGTTTTTTAAGTAATGCAGTGGCATTTTTGGCTTCATAGGATGCTTGATAATATTTGACTACAGTCTAACAAGTAGCTAATTGACTAGCATGCCAGCCCTATTAACCCATTTGTGCATTGGGAGGATGGGGGTCTTGCTCCACCTGTCTTGCTAACAAGTAGCTAATTGACTAGCATGCCAGCCCTATTTCCCCATTTGTGCATTGGGAGGGTGGGGGTCTTGCTCCACCTGTCTTGCAGTATGATTGAGAGGTATAATGAGTAAATGTTACAATGATGGGAAGCTGCATCATGTGCTAAATAGTGTGTAATTCCTGCTTTGAAAGCAGGTAAGAACAGGCCTGACAGAGATCAGCAGATCCTGGTTTGGTATAGATTCTTAGCAGATCTGTTTATATTCTTGTGGTGAAAAATAGCCTCCTGTGGGCTCAGATGCACATAAAATGTTTCATTCCCACATGTTTAAGAGCAAGCTTATACAAGGCAGGGGGATCCCATTTGGCTCTGTTCTCATTTGCCCAGTAGAAATCATACTGTGGAATGGTATGCATTGCCTCAGGCCTCTTTCAGCTTTTCACTTTGGTTTGTAGAGTGTTCCTAGCTGGAGGGGTTCCGAGCAATTGTGCTTCAGCATTTTTTGCCAGAAAAGCTCCCTTTCAGAAGTAGTCTTTCCATTTGCACAGGGTGATCCAGCCTGACCTTTTGTAAGTCAACAGCAGTCATTCTGTTTCATTCACCTCTTTCCAATCCAAATGCCTATATGCCTCTGCAAAGCAAACAAGTGCTAAGGAAAATCTGGATAGCCAGATATTTAAAAGACGTTTACAGGAATCTGCTAGTATCATGACTGATGTTTTCTGCTGCCAGTATGAGGGAGGGCAGGACTCAACTGGTTCTTAACTGGACAGCAGTTCCTTATTTTTAAGTAGCAATTGCAGTCTTGGCTTCAAGATGCATGTCTCTTCGGATAAACAAAAAAGAATCTCATGGCACCTTAAAGACTAACAGTGCAAGCCTTTGAACAAATTTAGAATCCAGTGGCACGCACCTTTAGCACCAACCAAGGTTTATTCAAGGTATGAGCTTTCATGTGCATGCACACTATCAAATACAAGCTTTTGTGGGCTTAAGCCCCTTTTGTCACATGCATGAACTGAAACCACAGTCAGCAGAAAAAATTACACAGGAGAAGGAAAATTATGGACAGCAGGGTAAAAGGCCGTGAAATTTCTGTACAAAACAGAAGTATCCAAGATAGCAAATGTTCACAGCAGATGTAGTTGGTGATAACAGGTTACTTTAAGTTATGCTGTTTAACAAGTGTGAAGGCTAAGGGACAGTCTGCACAATACCTCTTTTCTCCATTGGCATTGAAGGGGCACGAAGGCTTCTTTTGTGTTTGCTGCGACAGGCTAACATAGCTGTGCAGCTGGCATTTGTACCTAGTGAAAGTAGCACAAGAAATAGAAAAGGAGTAGAATTGCTGGTGGTCCTATTTGTGTTGTCCTGGCTCTCTGTGTCCTCAAGGGTAGAAGCTACAGTGGGAAACTGGGCAAGATCTGGCAACATTAAGGTTAGGATACCTCTGATCTTTTATTGGGACAGTCAGTAGTTGCCATTAAATACAAATGTGGTTCAGATTGGATCACTTACTGCAGGGACTGTGATGCAGCAGGCAGCAACACTGATCCAAGAATGCACCTGTTTCTTTACAGTATCACTGTGATGTTTTGGAACATGGGACCCCGAGGACGCCTCCTCCAGCTTTGTCTGCTGACTTTCGCCTCTCGTGTGTGGGCCGGCACAGAAGTCTTGTCACAGCCTCCCATCACAGCAGCCTCCTTCGTGCAGGACCTCTTCCTTCGATATGGAGAAAATGACAAGCTCACTCTGCAGCAGCTTAAAGCTCTGTTGAACCGTCTTGATGTGGGAGTTGGGCGGGACAACGTTAGTCACACAGAACAGCAACACAGGAACCTTTCCTGGGTAACGTACTGTGTGGCTGCTTCTCCTTTGTTGCACCTATATCGTTTTCTTGACCCAGCATGTCTTCCTTTGTCATTCTTCAGGGCACTCCAGTACTGACCATGTAGGCTAGCAGATCAGATGGGCATATTACTTACCAGGGCACCCTTTTAACATGTGTGGGTTCCGTTATCTATAGGAAGAGTGTGTAAAGTCTGTATATTTGGAAGGTATAAGAAGAAAAAATGTTACTGGGGCAGTATAAAGCATAGGTAGGAACATTTGGATGGAGCCAGCATAGTGGTCATTGTTGAGCCTGGGCCAGGGACACTTGGGCTTGAATTCCTTCTTAGACATTTATTTATTTATTGGGTTTTTAGACCACCCTCCCCTGCACAGCAGGGCTCAGGGTGGGTTACAACATTTAAAAGTATACAATAAGTTAAAGCAATT
The DNA here is from genome assembly GCF_001447785.1 of Gekko japonicus. Taxonomy (NCBI): domain Eukaryota; kingdom Metazoa; phylum Chordata; class Lepidosauria; order Squamata; family Gekkonidae; genus Gekko; species Gekko japonicus. The sequence continues at coordinate 2,992,350 of NW_015168044.1, forward strand.
TAAAAAGCATGAAGCTTATTTGATGATTGGTTCCAAGTTAACTGCAAAGATAAAAGCAGGTAAATGCCCTGGTGTCCCCTACAGATTTAAGAAATAAATAATATAACTTGGTTAGTATGCACCATTGCTTAGTATGCTTACGTAATTGTTCATCCCCCCATCCCACAAATGGCAGGCACATTTGATTAGTGAACTCCACAGAGATCTACTCCAGGCCCTGTATCTACAGTGAGAGGTGGTGGTGGTGGGGAAGCAAAAGCAGGACTGGAGTGCTCGGATTGGGAAGCATTCCTCCTGCAGTATGAATGGCTACATAGCAGAGGGTTTGGAGCCAGGCCTGGGACTAGGATTGCCCACCCCAGGTTGGGAAATTCCTGGAGATTCTGTGGTGAAGTCTGAGGAGTGCAGAGTTAGGGGAGAGGAGAGGCCTTAGCTGGATATAATGCCACAGAGTCAACCCATGTTCTCCAGGGGGACAGATTTCCATGGTCTTGGAGTTCAGTTGTCATTCTGGGGGATCTCCAGGTCCCACCTGGAGGCTGGCAAACCTAGGCCTAGCAGCACACTCTGGGAGTGCGTTCAGATGTGGGGTTTCAGCCGGCATAAACTGTACCTGTTGGAACCGGTGCAGTATATGCCGGCTGAAACGCGATCACACTTACCTCCCTCACAGCGGAGCCCATCGCTGTATGCCCGCTCACATGCTGCGGGCGTCGGCGTTTTTTTTTAAAAAACTCAGTTTGAGCATGCGCATAGACAGCCATCCACAGAATGGCGATCTTTGCGCATGCTCAAAACACCCTGTATTACATTTAAACTTTAAAGGTAAGGACTTACCTTTAAAGTTTAAAGCCCAAACTGGCCTCCCTGAAGTCCCGGACTCCTCCGGAAAGTTAAACTAAGGGCCTTTTCTTTTTCTTTTTAAACAAACACTGGGGCGAAGCTTCGCCCAAGCGCATATCAGCAACCTAAAAAAAAAATGGCGAGCGAAAATCGGAAGCCTTGGGCTTCCAAACGGAATTGTATAGACACCGGTGGAGAGCGATCAGATGGCGGGTACAGCGATTACAACTGTTGTACTCAGGATACCACCACTTGGGGATCTAGTGGCAGAGTACAACGGTTTAAAGGGCACATATACCGTTGCAAACGCTGCGTCTGAATTCACCCTGGGTGACTTGATACCGCCTGACTTGCAAGATTCAACTAGGCCTGGTTGCTTCCTACTTCTCAACAGCAGCCACCCTTTGAAAGTCAGTGTAGTATAATGGTTAGAGCTTCAGAGTAGGGTTTGTGAGATCCCCATCTTGCTGTGGAAGCTCACTGGGCAATTTTGGACCAGTCACACACTTTTTTGCCCAACCTTCCTCATAGGGTTGTTGTGTGGATAAAAAGGAGAGAATAATGTAAACCGCTTTAGTTCCCACTGTGGAGAAAGACCACAGTTTTCCTCAGTAGAAGCTGCAGGGGGAAAGGAGATGGAAAGCTGAAGACAGAGGGGCAGATAAAGGTAGGCTGGCTGTTGGGTGGGAAGGAGATAGGGATGCCGCCTCCAGGTTTGGAAATTCCTGGACATTTGAGGGGTGGAGCCTGGGGCTGGTGGGGATTGAGGTGGGGAGAGACTTCAGACAGATATAATGCCATAGACTCCACCCTCCAAAGCAGTAATTTCCTCCAGGGGAACAGATGTTGCCAACCTCCAGGGGAGGGCTGGAGATCTCCTGGAATTACAGCTGATCTCCAGATGACAGCGATCAGTTCCTCCAGAGAAATGGCTGCTTTGAAGGGTGGATTTTATGGTATTATACCCTGCTGAGGTCACCGCCAAGCTCAAACCTCATCCTCCCGAGGCTCTACCCCCAAATCTCCAGGAATTTCCCAACATGGAGCTGGAAACCCTAAGAGGAACTGATCTCTGTATTTGGGCAATCTGTTGTGATTCCTGGAAAGCAGCTGCTGCCACTGCAGCTTGTGGGGGGAGTAGGTGGGAGGCCAGGAGAGTGACAGGGCAGAAAGAGTGATGGGGTGGGGGCAGAAAGGAAGTGATAGGCATGGAGGAGAGAGAGCAAGAAAAGGGGTAGCAGGAAGGTGACAGAGTGTGAGAGAAGTAGGGGGAGAGGGGAAGAAGCAGAGGGTGGGAGATGGGATAGTCACCCCTGCAAGTTTCTTTCGGGTCCCCACCTGTAAACTCATAAATACAAAATATAACAATAGGATAAAAAACAAAACATTCATATCTTGACTGGTGCCAGAAGGATTCTAAAGCTTACTTGTGTTGCAGGGAGAGCCCCTTTGTGTTAAGTATTCCATCTTATAGGAAACCATGCTGTCTGGTTTTCTAAAGCTATTTAAGCATATCCATTCAGAACACAAACACAGTTCTTTCAACATTTTTAATATACTTAATCTCTCCTCGAACTAACAACCAAACTTGTATAGTCCAGGAGACAGAAACATTGCATTCTGGATTGTTTATAGAGAATGTCTTGTTAGATGATGAGAGAAAGAAGAGACAGCCAATCACAATAAGGCAACTCTAATCCAATTTTTGTGAATAGCTGGGCCATCCATTTGATGAAAGCAGGATTTTGATTGTATGTATCAAGTGCAGGAGGATCTTTCTAGCATCCTAGGAAGGATTGTTGAGGAGAGAGACATGAAATTCCACATGTGCGAGGCTTATGGCTTTTAAATAAAATGAGGTTGGATCAGCTTGACCTATTGAGGGTAGAAGCTAGTGGAAGCAACTTTCTTCTGCTGCACTGGTCACCATAAACACAGATTTTTCATATCATTCATGGCTATTTCATGTGACAGGAACATTATTTCCATGTATACATTGAGTTTGTGCAGAGAGGGGGAAGGGTGGCTGCAGGGATTGAGAAGTTTAAAAAACAGTTTTGAGAATTGTTTCTTGGTATCTGCTGTGGAATGGTGGTCAGAAAACTTGAGAGAATATGGGTCTGAAAGAACAGCAGGGGAGCCCCAGAGTGTGTCCATGCTGCATGTATCCAACTCAGGTGTTCTCATCTTTCTTTCAATGCTACAGTGCTTCAGTTCTTCAGAGCTCTTTGCCACCCACAATCTGAGTGAAGGGTCCCACCTTGGCCAGCGGGAGTTCCAGGATTTCTGCCCAGCTATCTTGCAACAGTTGGAGTCCAAGGCCTGCATGTCAGAGAACCTGGAGAATGAAGAAGATGAACAGACAGAAGAAGGGAAACCCAGCTCTACAGAGGGTGTGTAGTTACAAAACAACCAGAACTAGCTAAAATTAACAGCTTGTCTTTGAAATGCAAGCTACCTGAGAGAGTCATCTGAGTGCAGCTTGTCACTGCTTCTATGAGGCATCAGCCTGAACTGTAAATTACTCTTCTTTATCGATTTTTCTCTTTCAGCTGCAGGACAGCAGTCGCCCTTAAATCCTGTCCTGTTGAAGTATCAATGGTAGTATCAAACAGATAATTAGGGTTGGGAATGGCAGTGTGGTGGAATGGTGGGGCTTCTAGTCCAAAAGCAATTGGGTCTTTCTCTTGGACCACATTGAGTCCAATTGTGCCCATTGATAGCCATTACCTCACCAAGCCCAGAATATTTAGTTTTTTGTTTTCCTACTTGAGTCTACAAAATCATTGCATTCTGCTATTCAGCAAAGATGCTTACCAAGATTACTCTACAGAGAACACCCTGTCTAAAAAAAACAATTTCAACATGCTTTAACTTGAATGCCATTGAATGATATGCTGATGTCAGCCAGCTTGAAATCTGGCTGCTCTATGCAGATAGATGAAAGTGGGCTGTTATAAGTATGTACATTACCCTTTCTGCAGAACCTGTTCCGGAGTTTTCATAGTTTTGATTTGTGCCATGCAATATGTGCCTTCTGTTCCATGTCCAGTACAGAAGCCAGGACAGCCAGTCAGCTTCAAGGGTTGGTTAGGTATATTTGGGGCCTCTCATTTCTTCAGTTTTTACTCCAGCAAGAGTGATCACCCTGTCGATCACTGAAGAAGATGTTTGTCTTTCGTTAATAAACGGCAGCAATCCAACACTTTATCCAATGCCTTTTTGCAAATTGCTGTACCAGTTGTCCTTTGTCAGCCAGTGACCTGTGGCAACTAGGGGGTGAGACCAGCAGCTTTCTAACAGCTGTATTAACAGGACTGTCATACATGTTAGGACAGAAAGCAGAGTGATTAATGGTATTAATCTCAAATAGAGGTGTGTGGGGGGAAATATAAAAATAGGTTTTTTCAGAGTTGTGTATCAGAGAAGCCAGTGATGATGGGTCTAATCTCTTACAGGTGATCAAGTTAGCAATGCAACATGGTTTATATTTACATAAAAAGGAAGGGAAAAGAGCACATGCTTTTTTGGGTTGCAAACACAGGCACTGATGAAATAAACATCTGCATTTTCTTCAGAGTTTAATTGGTGCTGGTGAAACCTCTGAGATAGTATATCTATTTTGGGCTGCCTCATTTCCAGAAAGGTACAAATAAGCTGGAACTGATTCAGCCAAGAGCAATATAATTTATGTTTATGGCATATAGAAAGGCTGGATCAATTGTTCATTTAGGTGCTGTCCTTGCCAGATTCTGAGTAGCGCCTCATTTCCAGGGTTGATTGTTGAAATGAGAATTCCTGTGCAGATGATCCCCTTTCATGGGATGTTCTTGCACAATTTCTGAGCATTGTGCAAGAACATCAAGTCTACTGATTTAGAAGAACGTCTGCTGGTGGATCTAATCATGAATTAGTACCCTAGCCTGGCACCCTTACCCAAAAGCAGATCTACAGGTAGAGAGAGCTCCAGCTTGCTGTTTGAAGCAGCAGAGTGGAGTGCTTTCCAGCCAGTAGTTCTAATCCTGAGAAGGGATTCCAGCCACAGGCTGCACCCCTTCACAAAGGGGTAGATCAAATGACTAGGGTAAAACTCCAGCCTGTCATTTCAACTGGCAAGCTGGAGCCCTTCTGTTCATAATTAAGTACGCCCAGTTGGGATTCTTACTAATGAGTAATTCTTCTGTCCTTTTGTGAGTGGAAGCATGCCTGCAAAAGAGCAGTAGTTTAATATTCCATCCCAGGCAGTGACATGGTAGACATTTTCCAACTCCTTAAAAGCCCATCATAGGAAAGAACAAACGGACTGTTGAAGAAGGACTAGGTAAGAATGACCTCAGCATATAGCAAAAGGGATTTAGTTGGGATATCTCAAAGTAATTTCTTGAAGGGCAATGCAACAAATTGGGCAGCGAAGTTATGGAGCCTCTCTAAAGGTTTTCCAGAAGGTTGTGGTGGGAATATGTATCTTGAGTTAAAGTCCAGGGATCTCTTATATTGAAGGGATTACATGAGATTACTCTTGAGGTCTCTTCATGCTTTGATTCCCCCCCCCCCATCAAGGCTGGATGGCACCTTATGCAACAGTCAAGTACATGACTACATAATTTTTAAGGGAAAGCTACAGTAAGTCCTAGATACGTTCCTCAGAACTTTTTGAATGGGTTGTGTGTGCTTCTAAAGTTACTCTACCTTCTGGAGCACCTGGCACCACCCATATGCCCCACAGATGACCATGCAGAAATTCAAGTGTTTGCATGAGAAGATGTACAGAACTGGTTCCTTTCCAAAAAAAAATCCTTCACCGGGAAGCAACTAGGGATCTTCTTCGTGGTCTCTGTGCATCACACCCTTGGGAATACTCTGCGCCTGCGCTGACCTTCTCGGTACCGATAGCTAGCAAAAGGGATTTTCGCGCCTCTCCCAGGTCACGCGCCGGCTCCACTGCGCATGACCAAGGAGGGGCACGCAGATCCCCCCAGTTCTCTTCTGACCGCCGCGCTGGTAGGACGCCTTCTGCTTCGGTCTGTTAAGTACAAACTTTTGCTAAACAGTTACTCTACCTTCTGGAGCACCTGGCACCACCCATATGCCCCACAGATGACCATGCAGAAATTCAAGTATTTGCATGAGAAGATGTACAGCACAGATGACCACTCGAAAATCACTCCTGCACCGGGAAGCAACTAGGGTTACCAACTGTCTGAAGATAGAAATGTCCAGTCCTTTTAACAGAGGCTTAATTGGATGTTATTTACCAGGTAATGTTTATCTCCATGTAATGAAAAGCTTCAGCTGCCAATTTCCACACATTAAGCCTCTATTAAAGGGAAAATACATTTTTCTCCAGATCTGTTGGCATCCCCAGAAACAACATAGGAAACAGATGTTCAAAAAGAGGCTACTTCCTTCATAAGTCACTTGAGATGATGCAGTAGTGAGGGTATCCAGGTAATTCGAAGGTGTGCAGGTAATCACCACAAATCTAATGTGGATCCATGACTCATATCTTGGCTGGTGAGATGCAAAGGCACTACCTGCCTCAGGTTCCTTTCACTCCCTGGACTCTGGGAACCACTGCCATGCCTGCAAAATATGTAAAGTTTACAGCAACCTCAGATAGGTGTGCTACATTGTAAACATTCCAGAAATGAGGGGAAGGATGATTTTCTCATTGTTCTTTAGATCTTTAGCTTTAGCAGTGGACTTAGCAAGAGACTTTCCTATCATTCACAGCAAGGCAGGAGCCCTTTTTTCTAGTTAACGGTAAAACAGGGATTTGAACTTTCTATCCCAAGCATCTGTTATGCAAATCACTCTCACGGTTCTCTGGCTGACAAATTTCAAATGGCTACTTCCCAAGGAATTCCCCATTGATTTAACCTTAATATCAGCGGTTTATTAGAGTTCCAAAACACCTGTAAATTTTTTTGTCTTGAACACCAAATTCTAATATGTCAAGCTACCTGCAATCCTGATTCACAACTCCTGCTTATCAGCGTTATTATTTCTACCTTGTGTATGCCAGAATAATTCAGTTTATCCCAGAACAATTCAGAAGTGATGATAAATCAGCCATGCTTGTGCTGGCTCTAGCTGTTCTGCAGTTGTCCCTTATAAACTCCCAGTAAGGCCATAAATCCAGTGGGGTTGTCTTAAGTCTTTGCAGCTGCAACTATATCTAGAGGGCCCTTCCCATTTTTACTTATGTGGGTAAACTGGCCCTCCTCTCTTCTTGTTTCACAGTATGGGGCTTTGGCTTTCTCAGTGTTTCGCTGATTAACCTGGCTGCCCTCCTTGGAGTCTTCATCGTGCCCTGCACCAAGAAGGTCTTTTTCGCCCGAGTCCTAACCTATTTCATCGCGCTATCCATCGGGACGTTGTTTTCTAACGCATTGTTCCAGCTGATCCCAGAGGTGCAGTAAAACACACATACACACATGCTCAGATCTAGTCACAATTGCTCCACATTTTCCAGTGCTTTAGGTAGCTAGGTACTCTGCTGATGTTTTACAGAACTGCTAGGAGTAGAAATAATTTCCCCCTCCCCAAGGGCTCTTGAGGATGAACTTTCCCTTCTGAGCATCAGAAAATGTCCTGGAGTCAACTGAGAGGGAAAAAGAGCAAGCTTTTTGTATCTCATGCCCTTGTTCTTGCTTCTTCCTTTTCTTCCTGGTAATTCAGTTGCCTAAAAGAACACTATCTTTACAAAGCGCCTTATGGATTTTGCCAGTTTTGGTTGTAGCCGGTTGTGGTGAGAGTTCTTTTGTGCCTGTGGTTATACTGAGAGTATCTAGCTTTTTCATTATTACTGCTAGAACAGTATTTCCTTGGAAGTGTTGCAAGGCCAGCCTTCGAAGTTGTAGGCATTTCTTTGGAAAATCCTTCTTTTCATCCAGACCTTGACAGCTAAAATGTGTGTTGTTTACAGCCATCTTAAGGAGGAAGTATGTGTTAACTTGGGTTCAAGAGTGACTTACTCCTGTGGGCTGAGGCTTGGTAGCATTCAGGTTTCTTTTGTGGGCTAACTAATTGTACGCATCCAGCCTTCTGTGCACAGAAGATATCCTGTGGACCCCTCTGATCCCTGGAGGGATTATCCCTGATGTTGCAGCATCTGTATGGAGGAACAGCCATGTGATCAGTGGGCTGGGCTTAGAAGGGACAAGGGGATAAAATCACCCCCTTTTCCTCAGCAGAGCGACACTTGCAGAAGAGCAAGGAGTAGCAACTCCATTCACTTTTTGCATCCTCATTCTGGCCCCCCTTCTGCAGCCTGCATGCCTATTCCTTTGCATTGATTCTCTGGGCCCCAAGAATGATTTTTCTGGTGGTTGAAAGGGGCTGCAGGAAGACTCTGCAGTCTGTGCCAGAATAGCAGGAAT
>NW_015168044.1:3000584-3018479 GCF_001447785.1 Gekko japonicus
GGAATGCTGCCTGATGACATTAGGTGGGGAGCAAATTTGTGGCTGGAGGTTGCAGAGGCTTTTATGGAAGGAGAAGGAAGCAACAAAAATGCAAACAATGTATTTGAGAGATTCTCTATGCTAGAATTGCAGATTTTTCTCCTGGTTTTTCTTTTAGCATCTGTGCAAATTTGTACAGACAAAGGGAAGAAGCTTCCTGTTGCCGTGATGGGCTTTGTCCAATATAATTATGAATTAATTTTGAGTTTAATTGCGGGTTTTGGGGCTGCTTTAAAATACAACCATGAATTCTGCTTTCCATTTTCAAAGTACTGTTCTGTATTTCTCCTCCATTGTCCTTTAAATTTGCAGGTGTGACATTTTGATTTTACACTTGTGATATACAGTCTTTGGGATTATAAATCCAGTGATTCCCCAAAACCTTCAAAATGGGAGGCTGAAATCAGATCTTAGTTTCACGTTGTTGTGAAAGTGCCAATTTTGAACCCAGAGTTGCTTTTGTGGCATCTTTCATGACCACAGCACCTGTCAGCTTCTTTCATTGAAAGAGGTCAGGATATCAATTTGATTAGTTGTGCTTCTTTGGCCTTCTTGCATCTTCCTTTCGGCACAGAAATTCATGCCTATCCAAGGCATCATTTAATGCAATCCTTTTTGTAGAACTCTTGGTAATTTCAGTTCCAAAATTGTAATTCTACTGTGGGAGCTGGTTTTTGTTTGAAAACAAGATTATTTTTTTTACCTTGGATTGGAAATAATTGTATACATTTGACCTCCATTGTCAACCTGCCTGCTTTGTAAGAACTAAAATGAGATTGTGCTACTTCATTTGCACTGATTGGGCAGCAGAAACTACATATCTGAGGCTACCCATGTACAAGGGGCAGAGGCATATAGCCAATCAATGGCTGTCCTGTCTGCCAGGCAGCAGAGAATGGAGGCTGAGTGTACGGGATGCTGGGAGTCAAACTGTAGCATTGCACATGGCACTGGAGCTCTGACACTCTTTCCTGTGATGCAAGAGTCCACTGGAGTCAGCACTAAATCTGAGAAAAAGCAATTCTTTTCTGAACGTGACTTGGGTACAAACATTCATGATGAACTATTACAAACATCTTAAAGAATATTTAAAAGGGGTGAGGTCCATGTAATGCAAATTACATCAGCTGTTAAAGCTACTTAATCACTGTTTTAATTTGGTGATGCCTTTGTCTGAGTTTCAGAGCCATAGCACACCAATTCACTTCCAGCATGCCTGATCAGTCCCAAATGGTTATACAATCACTAATGAGTATCCTATTTTTTCCCCTCCTTTCTGTCTCATGTGAATTCATTCCTTCATGTTCCTGTACTGATTCCCCCCCTCCCAAATTTCCTCCCATCTGTGGTTTAACTGGTTTGGGGTTGGAACTTGCACTGCAGTTTGGGGTTACGGTTTCCTCTGTGTGACCGTCATCTCCCTCTGCTCCTTGGTCGGAGCCAGTGTGGTGCCTTTCATGAAGAAGACCTTTTACAAGCGGCTGCTCCTGTACTTCATAGCTCTGGCGATTGGAACTCTCTACTCCAACGCCCTCTTCCAGCTAATTCCTGAGGTATGATCCAGGGGCCTTTAGGCCTTCCTTGTTCGGCTGTCTGTGTTTGTTTTGTGCTGTCTGTAGTTTGAAAAGAAAAGTCTGGTGAGGCCCTAATACAGTCACTGTCAGGGAGAGGAATGAGCAGCCTTTGATGGTGCCTTTTAAAATATCCGATGTGCAAAATAGCTTGGCCTAGATAGAACCCTAATAAATTGTATGATGCTGGGGTTGATAAGCTTATAGATGTCTCACAATCAGTTGTACAGTTCTTTCCTAAAGGCTTCTGCTAATTTGCTTTACAAGGAGAGCAGTGAATATTCAACCTCTCTTTTATCTGAGACTTGAATTCTGTACCTGAGAGCGGGTGCCAGTTAAGGCAAGGAAAAAGTTTCATGTGAGCAGTCCGTACTAAGGATGTAAATTTCATTTAATAAAGTAACCATTTAAACTGTAAAAATGTTTATCATTTAAGCATTAGGCTCGCAATATACTTATCCTGCATACATGTTTTTACTTATTACCAGTTCTGCTACTGATTTCTGTTAACATGCTCCTTTGTTGGTCTTCAGTACAGATGATTCACTGTAAGGCAGGTATCGGCAAATGCACATTAAACAGGCTCAAATAGTCCTGATATATATAGGTAACCCATTGCCAGTTTTCCAAGACTTGGAAAACATTAAGATTTACAGCAATCTATAAGTGAATCTTTATTTAAAACTTTTAATGTTTTACATCCTTAGTTAGATCTGATTGTGTGCCTTTAATGGCTGAGATCTGGTACATAAGGAGCATATAGAGTGTGCAGCCTTGTAAGCTAAAACCTCATTAGTTGGTGTTCCTGCTCCAGGTACTAGGTTCTGCTCAGGTGGCATATATATTAATTATCCATTTAATATTCACTCTCTCTGAATGTGATGTTACTGGAAAGGCAAGTGATTACTGGCAAGCTAGATTATTCTCTTGCACTGTTGTAGGCTTCTGTAGGGGCAGAGGGCAAACAGCAATACAATATTTGTGGTACAAAGTGAGTGGCCATCTGATTGTTCTGCAGTGTGCCTGTGGTGTAGATTTTGGCAGTGCTTGAGCCTGACCAGTTCTAGCTTATGCTTGTAGTGTTTTCCATTTGTAATGAAAGTGTCTGATGCAAAGCAGCTATCTCATCTAGAGCAGAGCCTGTTGTTCTCATTGTATTAATATAAAGAGTGTAGCACATGATACCAACATGAACTAGTGAGTGGGGAGAGCTGGAATAACATTTGCAGATACCTTAACAGGGATACTAAGTGAGGGGGCTGGCCAAATGATTTCTTGCTTTAGAGAGCAAGTAGAGCGATACCTTTCTAGTGCACTGAAGTATGTAGTTTCATATAGTGGGCAATTTGAATTCAAGGGACTTGCTGCTCACCACCATGAGAGGGAATCCTTTTGTATGTTGGGTGACAACCTTTGCAAAAATGTTATGCTCCCTTTCAGGCCTTCCCTTAGTAAAGATGAGAAAAGAGAGCTAAACTGGGGAGGGAAGTAAAGTGGAACCTATACATGCAATATTCTATACCTGCCTCTTTCTGCTCTTCCTCCTATAGGCCTTCGGATTCAATCCTCAGGAAGACTATTATGTCTCCAAATCTGCAGTGGTCTTTGGAGGTTTTTATCTGTTCTTTTTCACAGAGAAAGTACTGAAGATGCTTCTGAAAACGAAAGATCAGGTGAGGTGGGACAGGTTATGAGGGGAGTGGACTATTATCCCTGGCCTGACATGTTGGACTCACTTGCTGATGACTATTTATGGTGCAGATCTCCAGTTCAATACAAATGTTTGTATGTTTGGGTAGCATCAAAAAGAAATAAGAAAAGCTAAGTGGTTTTTTGAGGAGCGAGAGGTAAAGCAAGTAACATTCTGTTTTCTCTTCATAACATAGTAGAAACAGGAATCCAATCAGGGAATCAGTGTAAGAAGGTGGCTTAAAAAGGTAAAGGTTCCCTTGCTCAAAAGCCAGTCAAATCCGACTGTAGGGTTGCGGTGCTCAACTCCGTTTCAAAGCCGAAGAGCCAGCACTGTCCGAAGACATTTCCATGGTCATGTGGCCGGCATGACTAAACACCAAGGCGCACGGAACGATGTTACCTTCCCACCGAAGTGGTACCTATTTATCTACTTGCAATTTCTTGCTTTCGAACTGCTAGGTTTGCAGGAGCTGGAACTAGAGATGGGAGCTCACTCCATCATGCGGCACCAGGGTCTCAAACTGCTGAACTACTGACCTTCCACAGCCTGCAGTTCAGAAGGTGGCTTACAAAATGCTTAAATATGCTAAACACTTTGCACATTGATGACTGTGGTCAGATGTTGCAAATGTGCCGTGAACAAGCTTGAACTCTTGGTACTTGTATACTTCCTACTTTAGGGAAATCTTCAGTCTCAGCAATGTGTGTGTGGGGAGATGGGGGGCAGCAGAGAGGAAATAAGCTCAAGGATTTCAGATATTGACAAACAAACTATGGTTTGTTGATAATTATTATTTATTTTATTTAGGTAATTCATATCCCATCTTTCTGCCCTTACAAGGGCCAACAAGGTGGCTAACAATTTAAAACATATTTGATTGTATCACATTTTAAAACCATTAAAATCAACCTCCACAATGCATATCATTAAACAATTAAAAACAGGATTAGAATACATAAAAGGAGCAATTAAAACATTAGTTATGAAGGAAGATCATTGAGGGACTGATAAACAAAAGTGGAAGATGGCAATAGAAGGGGACAGAGGATTCTCCCTGGGGAGAGAGTTCCAGAGCTTTCGTGACATGACTCGGAAGGCTCTCTCCCAGGTTGCCACCTGCCTAGTCTCAGAAGGCGGGGGCACTCGAAGCAGGGCGTCTAAAGATGACCATTGTAGTAGAGAGAGTTTGTAAGAAAGCAGGCAGTTTGTCAGGTATGTTGGTCCCAAGCTGTATAGGGCTTTAAAGGACAAGACCAAGATCTTGAATTGTGCATGGAAGCGAATTGGGAGCCAGTGTAGATTGGCTAAGATTATACTGATAGGTCTCTACAACCCTGTCAGCACCCTGGCTGTAGCATTCTGTATCAACTGAAGCTCCTGAACACTTCTGAAGGGCAGCCCCACGTAGAGTGCATTGCAGTGATATAACCAGGGCATGCACCACAGTGGCCAGATCTTTCTGCCCAGGACAGGCTGCAGCTGCCTAACAAGGCAAAATTGGTAAAAGGCACTCCTGGCCACAGCTGCCACCTACTTATCCAGCAGTAGGCCTAGATCTGTGAGCACCCCCTAATGGCAAACCTTTTTCTTCAAGGGGAGTGCAGTCCCATCCAGAATGGGTGACATCTTAAATCCTTGGTCAGACCTTCCACCTGCCAGGAGCACTTCCATCTTGTTGAGATTAAGCTTCAGCTTCTTAGCCTGCATCCACTCCAAAACTGTATACAGGCACCAGTTCAAGGTTTTTACAGCCTCCCTGGGATCACTTGGAAGCACAAGATAGAGCAAATGTCTTGATTTATGAGCCTTGTGGCAACGCTGCATATTGCAAGGATTTTAGGATGTGTACTTGAAGGGTACTATCAGTAGTGATGGGGAACCTTATCTGCCATTACTGATCCTCTAGTTGAAGAACCTTGCAATTGGCTTTCAGGGAGCCCTCAGGATTCAGTGAAATACAGTTGATAAAAAAATACTAGTCTAGGAAGAGCACTTGAATGAATCTTTTTTGGATATAAGAATACAACCATCATGCACTGAAGTGCCCATGCCAAAGGTGTTGGAGAAAATGTAGATATTTAGTAAGTCACCAAGACAAGATAGCATTCATCCAGGAGCTTGTAAAAAACTAAAAATATGACATTGCCATTCTAAAGGCAGCCTTTGTAATATCAGTGTTTTAAAGAAACCCTTCTGAAAACTGGTGAATAAGCCTGCCTTAATCATCCATCAAGTTAATAGAAATTAGAATTTAAAACAGAACAATTGAGCAAATGCTTTAAGGGACTATCTGATCCCTGGCTACTTTATTCCCTCCTTCACATGTGGCATTTTCCTACTGCTGACTTCCTTCCCCTCTGTATAAAGCTGTACTCTTATAGGCGGTTTGAATGCTAAAAGCGGGTTGGATAGATTCATGGAGGATAGTTCCATCAATGACTACTACCCATGGTGACTGAAGGGGACTCCAAACCTCTGAGTACCAGGAGTTAACATCAGGGGAAAGCTTTGTCCGCTATACCCTGTTTGTTGGCCCTGCAAAATGGCTAGTTAGCCACTGTGTGAAACAAGATTCTGGACTAGATGGACCACTGGTCTGATCCAGCAGAACTCTGCTTAAGTATTATGTACATGAATGACTTTGAGTAGACTACAGACTGGATTGGATCGTTATTCTGAACTGTTTGATTCATCTGACTTTATCTTATTTCAAATGTGTGTAGCTGGTAACAGTCAAGTCAAAACAAATGTAAAACTGCCAGTTAAAGCAGCTGAACAAACCACAGTAACACATACTGTATGGAACAGTCAACATTCATTTTTACAGAAACAAATCATACCTCATAAACAGAATTGTGAGTTTCATTATGCACACAGATAAGAATTTGCTTCAGTGATTCAGCAATAATTGAGTCAGCTTATGGAGCCTGCCAGTATGCCCTTTAAAACCTAAGCAGTCATAGCACCAAAAGGAATATCTGTTGTGGGTCACAGTGTAGGCATAGATTTTTCCCCCTTACGATCGGAAAACGAACGAGCAACCCAAGGCTGCGGTCACACACACTAAATAATCCACTTTCAATCCACTTTCACTGCACTTTCCAACTGGATTTTTTCACTTCACACAGTAAAATCCAGTTGGAAAGTGCACTGAAAGTGGATTGAAAGTGGATAGTGTGTATGACCGCAGCCCAAGTTTCTGTATTGGGATCTAATCTTATTAATGAGTAGGAAATAGTTATGAACAATGACGGCCAAACTTGCAGATAGCACCAAAACACTTATGGGGGTTTCTTTGACTAAAGAATTAGAAAAGAATTTTGTTTGGTGTCACAAACAAGCAGCAGATGACACTCATTATAGGCAACTATAAGGATTTACACTGAAAGCTACAAACCTAATGGTGATTGCATAGTATGGGTTCAGCTATTTTTTTTGGTTAAAGCTGTCTTATATGATCTCCAGCATCATCATGGTCACAGCCACTACAGCCCTGAGACACTTCCTTCCAAGAAGGACCAGGAAGAGGGAGTCACTGAGAAACTTCAGAATGGGGACTTGGATCACATGATCCCTCATAGGAATAGTGATCTGGAATGCAAGAATCCATCTGTAGATAAGGATATTGTTGGTTCCTTGTCTGTTCAGGTCAGTGGATATCTAAACTATTATTGTATGTTGCTTCATTCTCAGCTGGAGGGGAATTGGCTTATTTTAAAAAAAAGTGGACTGAGATGGATATTGGTCCAAGGGAGTGCTTTGTAGTCCAGCTTGATTGGGTCCAGTGTTCCAGAATGTGTTCTGTTAGGTAAGGGTTTCGGGATCCTGTCATGGTGTACATTATGTGTTTGGCATGGTGCAGACATCTTTCCTGATTATCCTCACTGTGGTTTGATGATCAAAGGGGAGCTTCAGGTTCTCTTCTTCTTGAAGTTCACCTCCCTTACAGTCATTTGCTTTAACCATAGCTAACACTAATCAATTGTCAACCATGCATCTTTAAGAGAGGGAATGGTCCCAAGTGACTTAAGAGAGGCAGTCAGGAGACCACTTGTAAAGTCCTTTACCTCTTGTAAAGTCTCCTTTTCTGAATATACTATTGGCTGGTTGCAGATAAACTCTCGAGGTAAGGATCATGATCGGGTATTGAGTGACCATGAGTTTTGGCACAGAAACAGCCTTAGTTTCTTTCACAATATTGGGAGAGAGACGTTATGAATGATACCCTATTAATCAGCCCCGTAGCTTGGGATTTTTTTTTGTGAGGAGGCCTTGGAGGGGCCCGCCAGCTAATTAAATCAGGGGGGAGCTTCCCTCCCCCCCAGCAAGGGCAGCCCTTCCCTGTGGAGCATCTGGCTCCCTCCCTCCCTGAGGAGGCCCAGTGCCCCTTCCCACGTCGCCACACCAGGGGCAGCCTGACCTCCACCCTTGTTTCCCTCCCGGGGCTGGGAGAGGTGAGGCGTGTGGTGGTTAGGCTAGCCACAAAGGTGTGGCGTGTGGGTGCACTGATGCGCAGGAGCACAGCTGGGTCCTGCTTGCCTCCTTGCCTTGCCTGGGCTTATCTGCTGCTGGTGGGCTGGGCGGCAAGCATCTCTCAGCCCAGACTCACTGCCGCTGCTGCTTCTTGTGCCACTTCTGCTGCTTGTGCTGCTCTCATCCCCCCTGCCGACAGGCTGACTGGCAATCGGGGGGAGGGGAGCCAAGACTCAGGAAGGGAGGCCCATAAAAACCACTAGGGGGCCAGGCTCCATGGGCCCCGTGGTAGCTACGGGCCTGCTATTAATTCTTCTGGATCTGTCAGTGGTTAGTACTCCAATGGCATCCTTTGATGGAAAGAAATGAGCTTGCCGAAATTATCTTTGACACTGCCGGTGCATTTATTTTATTTATTTATTTAAAGCATTTTTACCCCGCCCTCCCCGCAAGCGGGCTCAGTGCGGCTTACAGGGGGCACGAGCTCAGCATAAAACCCAATAAAACAGTAAAATCATGATTATAACCGTAATAACAATAACAATAAATAACAATAAAGTGCTTCATTAGATAGATGGTCTTGAGTGGTTATCATTAGGTCAAGATGGTCTTGAGTGGATTATCTTCCAATCAGCCCCTTTGGGGTACCGCTGTCCAGTTGATCGTTCATACCAATCCCATGTTGTTAATGCCACATCGTATATGGCTGAGCTTCCCAGGGTGATCCCGAAATCAGATGGTATTAGCCGCCGTTGGTGGTGGTGGCAGCGGCGGCCCCTATATAAACGCCTGGTGGAAGAGCTCCGTCTTGCAGGCCCTGCGGAACTGCATAGTAAGATGACTGTAAAGCACTTTATATGCAGCTACGTTTGGGTTCTTGGAAACTTCAACTTTGTTTCTTAAGATCTTCAATGTGGTCTCTGTGCTTCACACCCATGGGATCTAATGCGCACGCGCTGGATTGATCGCTGCTGTAGCAAGCTCTTTTAACAGATTTTCGTGCCAAGTCGTCAGTCTCCAGACAGACAATGGAGACCACGTACGTCTTCTGGAGGTCAAAAACCTCCATACCAAAAACTGAGGTTTGGATCCGGGCAACAATCTTCCCGTACCAAACAGGTTAAACCCTCCGAGCAGAGTTTTTGACTTCCCTGTCACCGAGTCAGTTCAAACCCGTCTATCACCCTTCCTTCATACTTGGCGTCACATCACCTCGGACAAATGGGTGCTGTCAATCTTGGCCCGAGGCTACCGTATCCAATTCCACCAGAACCCCATTACTCCGGTTGTCCTCTCCACACCCCCTTCCCCACCTCTCCTGGAAGAGGTGTCCATCCTTCTGCAGAAGGGAGCCATCAAACAGGTACCACCACACCTCCACGGGACGGGGTTTTATTCCCGATACTTCACAGTCCCAAAGAGAGATGGAGGTGTTTGACCCATTTTAGATTTAAGGGCACTGAACTGTTTTGTAACCTACCATCGCTTCTGCATGGTGTCCTTACAGCAGATTATGCCACTCCTGCGGAAACATGTCTGGATGGCAACCCTCGACCTCCAAGACGCATACTTCCACCTCACCATCCACCCCTCCCACCGCCAATACCTATGCTTCACGATTGGTCAACAGCATTACCAGTATACAGCTCTGCCATTCGGCCTGTCCAGCACCCCAAGAGTCTTCACAAATACTATGATTGTGGTTGTGGCTTTCCTTCGTCTCTTGGGTATCTCCATCTACCCCTATATCGACGATTGGCTTTTGGTAGCGCCTTCCCAGAACGCCCTGGTCTTAAACATCACCGAGATACTGGCACTACTAAAGGATTCGGGCCTACAAGTCAATCGAGAAAAGTCTCAGTTGAGTCCAGTCCAAAGAATAAAGTACATCGGCGCTAAACTAGACTCCATGACATGCATGGCTTACCTGCCTCAAGACAGAGCGGCAGACATCATTTCCTTAGCCACCATCGTCCGTACCCACCCTTCTGTCACTGCCTTCCAAATTCAAAGGCTAATTGGCCTTATGGCTGCAACTACGTCGGCTCTCGTCTTTGCCAAACTGAAAATGCCTCGTTTACAACTGTGGTTCATCCGGAATTACAGCGCTCACACTGTCGTCCTCTCCCCCCCCCCAACATACGAGACTCGTTACTTTGGTGGACTGTCCCTTCCAATATCTTCCAGAGAGCACCCTTCCACCCTCCGTCACCCCAAATCACCCTGACCACGGATGCTTCCCTGTCGGGATGGGGTGCACACATGATGGGTCTGTGTGTTGGGGACAAATGGGACGCGCAGAAGAGGAAGTGACACATAAACTTCCTAGAACTGCTGGCAATACAACATGCTGTCATCAGCTTCCTACCTTTAATCAAGGGAAAATGTGACACGGTCCTCACAGACAACACCACGGCGCTCTCTTATGTCAGCAAGCAAGGAGGCACTGTTTCCCTACGCCTCTGTGACCTTGCCATCCAATTATGGAACTTCTGCATTGCCAACAACAGTTTCCTTTGTAGCCACACACATCCCCGGACACATAAACGTGCAGGCAGACCATCTAAGTCGAGGAGGACTCAGCCTTCACGAGTGGGGGATGAACCCAACATACCTCCTCCCAGTCTTCCACAGGTGGGGAGCTCCCCAAGTCGAAGTCTTTGCCACCAACGCCAACAAAAGGTGTCCTCTGTTCTGCAGCCAGGGAGGCAAGGATCCACAATCTCTGGGAGATGGTCTCCTTTACCCTTGGTCCACAGGACTTCTGTACCTCTTTCCTCCCTTACCTCTGCTTCTGAGAGTGGTCCGCAAAATACTCAGAGAATATTACTAGGCATCCTGGAGTGCATTTCTCTGATTATACGCTACTTTACTGGCACCCCTAAAAGTATTTGACTCATGCAACCATTCAACCCTATTAGAAATCACTATTTCACATTAGTTTCACTAGTAGAGATTATCAGTTTGTGCCCCCCTCCCCTGAATTTCTCATAGATCTGGCCACATTAAGACCTCACTGACCTCTTTCCTTAGCCTCAAAGTGAATCGTTCAAGTTTTTCCCACTCTCACTGGCAGCAGCCCTGCTTTTTAACATGACCTGTTAAGTATTATTCTTCAGTATTGCCTTCTCAGTCGATGGATCACATGGCTAAAGATCCATCTGTTTTCTAAGGCTGCAGATATATTCCTTCCTCACACCTAGCCCTCCACAGCCCAATATGAGATTCATTCAGCCATTACTAGGAAACAATGCAACCGTGTAGGAATGTCTGCATACGTGCTTATATCCTGTAGACAAGTCACACTCAACTGTATTTCCTTCAGTTTTAATGCATAATTTAAGGAATACATACCTAGCTCATGAGGAAATTCTTCACAAAAAATGGCCACCGAGGTGCTGATCCCTTGAATGACTGACACAGTGAAGGAGGCACCAATGGCCAAGCCATCAATGAAGTTGTGAAGGCCATCACTCAGGGTGATCATCCAGGCTAGGGTGCCAATGTCAGAGTAACGGACGCCCTTCAGCCAATAACATGAGCTCTGAGAAGCCTGAAGGTCCTGGAAAGGGCATATTAAAAGTCAACATATAGACAGGAGCTAAGTAATTGAGAGTAGAGCTTCCCAGAATCCCGCATATCTTAAATATGAGCCAACTGGCTCATATGAATGCTGCATCTGGAAAAACTGTGAACATGGTCATTTAGGCTGTCATCCAATGAAAGAAACTTTAGACAATTAATTGCACAAATCTTAATAGATTAAATCTGCATATGTCTGCATATGAAAGAGCTAAACAGGTTACTTACCTGTAACTGGTGATCTTCGAGTGGTCATCTGTGCATTCACACCACCCGCCCTCCTTCCCCACTGCTGTCAGCTTCTACATTTTCAATAGGGGTTGATTTGCGGGAGTTTGAAGGAACTGGCGGGATGTCCGCCCCCACCCCTCTGGGCATGCGCGGTGGGGTTCCTGCGCATGCCCGAGGTCTGGGCACGAAAATCCGTTAAAAGAGCTTGCTACAGCACCGATCGATCCAGCACGTGCGCACTAGATCCCATGAGTGTGAATGCACAGATGACCACTCGAAGATCACCAGTTACAGGTAAGTAACCTGTTTAGCTCTTTCATATGCAGACATATGCAGATTTAATCTATTAAGATTTGTGCAATTAATTGTCTAAAGTTTCTTTCATTGGATGACAGCCTAAATGACCATGTTCACAGTTTTTCCAGATGCAGCATTCATATGAGCCAGTTGGCTCATATTTAAGATATGCGGGATTCTGGGAAGCTCTACTCTCAATTACTTAGCTCCTGTCTATATGTTGACTTTTAATATGCCCTTTCCAGGACCTTCAGGCTTCTCAGAGCTCATGTTATTGGCTGAAGGGCGTCCGTTACTCTGACATTGGCACCCTAGCCTGGATGATCACCCTGAGTGATGGCCTTCACAACTTCATTGATGGCTTGGCCATTGGTGCCTCCTTCACTGTGTCAGTCATTCAAGGGATCAGCACCTCGGTGGCCATTTTTTGTGAAGAATTTCCTCATGAGCTAGGTATGTATTCCTTAAATTATGCATTAAAACTGAAGGAAATACAGTTGAGTGTGACTTGTCTACAGGATATAAGCACGTATGCAGACATTCCTACACGGTTGCATTGTTTCCTAGTAATGGCTGAATGAATCTCATATTGGGCTGTGGAGGGCTAGGTGTGAGGAAGGAATATATCTGCAGCCTTAGAAAACAGATGGATCTTTAGCCATGTGATCCATCGACTGAGAAGGCAATACTGAAGAATAATACTTAACAGGTCATGTTAAAAAGCAGGGCTGCTGCCAGTGAGAGTGGGAAAAACTTGAACGATTCACTTTGAGGCTAAGGAAAGAGGTCAGTGAGGTCTTAATGTGGCCAGATCTATGAGAAATTCAGGGGAGGGGGGCACAAACTGATAATCTCTACTAGTGAAACTAATGTGAAATAGTGATTTCTAATAGGGTTGAATGGTTGCATGAGTCAAATACTTTTAGGGGTGCCAGTAAAGTAGCGTATAATCAGAGAAATGCACTCCAGGATGCCTAGTAATATCAGAGGATGGGGGGGGCGGCAGTATGTGCAGTTCCCAGATCATGGTGGTAAAGTATAGTGAGACAACTGTGACTATACTGTGGAATGTCAGGTTCTTAATCCCACCTCTGTGAGGCAACTGATAAAATAAGCAGATTTAACACTTCTCTGTCAGCCTAGGTAACTTCTGCTATTGTTAAAAGCTATGTCTGAGAAGATGATGAATTTGTCTCTCTTTAAGGGCAAGCGAGCTTACAGTGGTGGCTTAAAAGGGAGTCAAACAGTTGCCCCGATTTTGAGATTTGTCAGAATAATTAGCAACACTTAATTGGCCTAGCAGATGCTGTGTCTCAGGGTGAAGAAATACCTATAACACGTCTCCCCAGGAGCAGATTTTTCTGCAGGGAGTGGCCTCTGCTTCTCTCTGTCCTTGCTTTTGTTTTTATTTTTGCATTGACAGATACCCCCTCCCCAGCTCCAGCTCAGTTTGGCTGATGATTGGCATTGTGGCAGGCCCAGTAAATCAGCTCTCAGCAGAGCTAGGTTCTCCTGAGCTTAGTTCAGTTTTGAAGTTTCTATGTATTTTCAAGGGGGTGTAGAGGGAAATGCAAGACTCCTTGCAAGTTCATCACTCAAATTATGTATCTAAGAGTGAAAACTGACTGGAGTTCTATTTCCAGGTCTGCTTGCTAGCTACCAAGTTACTTGGGACCACCTTTTTATTCCTCTGTGCTTGTTGTATGTATATGAAATGGGTTGATGAAACTCTTGTGGATTTTGAGGTGTATAGATTATATTTTAAATTGTCAACAGTCATCATTCAAGGTTTATTGATTACCCAAAGATTTGGTGATGTCAAACACACACACACCCCCGGCAGAAGTATATTAACAATATAAATGCTATACTTGGGGTGGAGATTTCTTTAAAGTTTCATCCTACTGACACAGCTCTTGCTAACTTTTGTTTATCCTGACCCCTGCAGGTGACTTTGTCATTCTGCTGAATGCTGGGATGACAATCCAGCAAGCACTCTTCTTCAACTTCATATCGGCTTGCTGCTGCTATATTGGGCTAGCCTTTGGGATAGTGGCTGGCAGCCACTTCTCAGCCAACTGGATCTTTGCTCTAGCTGGTGGGATGTTTCTCTATATTGCACTGGCTGATATGGTAAGTGGCAGGCAGACCTGGATGATTGCTAGCTATTTGTCATGTTCCTTTGCAGCTACATCAGTGGTTTGCTGTAGTTTGGGCTCTGATGGGTTCATTCTTCCAGGCCATTTCCAGAAATGAAAGGAGTTTGTTTGCTGCTTTTCATGCCTGAGCATTTCCATTGTGGGAATTAAAAACAGGAATGCCATTTATTTGACAAACCATAATAAGTCATCCCTTGCTGTTCTGGGCATCTGTATGCTGCACTCTTGTGTGGAGCTTCATATGAGAGCGCATCTCTGTGAGTTACTGATATTTGCTTCCACCCTGCTGCTGCCATTACTCACTGTGGGGTTTTTTGCCCTTCCTCCTATGTTGTTACACTTCTGCTTTAAAAAATATATATATTTGTAGGTATTTCCCTAATGGGTAGCATGCCCCTGTAAGAGCTTACTCTTGTTTGCTGCTGCTGTGTATTAAGTGACCTCTCTGCAGGTCTACTTGTAATTCTATAAAGCATGCTGACAAGTGGTGTCTTGCTTCGAGACAATTAGCTAGATTGGGGTCATATTGTCCTTGTCAAACAGAACACTACTCTGCATTCCTTTGCATTTCTGAAGTCATGACTGTGTCCCATGGAAAGCGGTAAAACCAGCAAGTCGCAGTCTGGCCTTTAAGGCTTGTGCATGTGGTCTGTATGAGATCAGTTCCTAAATATCTGACAGGAAATGTTGTATAGGATCTGCAGTTATTAACATGTTGGAAAAGCATGTTGTCACCACAGAAAAAAATGTATAATTTTTTCCCTTGTCCAATAAGTTCCCAGAGATGAATGAAGTCAGCCAAGAAGATGAAAGGAACGGCAGTGCTTTGATTGCCTTTGCCATCCAGAATGCCGGACTGCTGACAGGATTCACTATCATGTTGCTGCTCACCATGTACTCCGGACAGATCCAGATTGGATAAAGAAATACCCAGTTGCTTGGGAAGATATTTCTCCCTGCAGGTATAGGGACTGTGTAAAATTGCAATACCAAGGATGACTGAAGAGGGCCCTGTTGTGAAGCCTGTTTCATAGACTTCTTATTGACTGACCTGCAGTGATGGATGAAATTCCTTGCTATGGGATTAAGTGACCTAAGGACCATTTCCTAGTGTAGAAGCCCCTTCTTTCTTTCTCTTTCACCACCCTCCACGTGCTTTTTTAAGGGCCCCATCCACAGGAGTTAAAATTCTTGCATCCTTTTGGGCTGACAGTGGATGGCAGTGAGCAAAACCCTTTCTGCTCCAGCAGGTTTGCCAGTTGGTCTGGAAGCCAGAGAGCTCATCTCCCTCTTCCTGTCCCCCCATCTGTTCACAGGCAAAGAAAATTGCTGAATTGTTTACAGCTCTATTTAAATATCTGTTTATTAAACTGGTTAAAATGTTTCCTGATTGAACAGGTTTACTGGGCAGGTTTAATACAGAAAGCCCGCTTAAGAGACATTTCCTTCTGAAAGGAAGAACAGTGGAATGCCTCTTCTGCAGTGGCGTTTGCCATAACACGTGGGGGCATAATCTCCCCAATATTTCCTTTAAAATTAAAGTTTCTTCATACAGACTTGAATAAATTTAATTTGCTGAACAATTAATCAAACCTAAAATTTATTTTGTTGGATGATGGCACTAGCTTATAAACCCTTCAAGTCCAAAAAAGAAACAAATGACTGTCCTACATGACAAGTTTCTGGGTCCTTCCCACCCCCACCTTCACTCCCAAGTTACAAGTTTTGTTTGGGAATAGGTTTAATCTTCGTCGTGGTTTCTGTGCTTCACACTCATGGGATCTAGTGCGCACACACTGGATCGATCGGTGCTGTAGCAAGCTCTTTTAATGGATTTTCGGACCCAGACCTCGGGCATGCGCAGGAACCCCACCGCGCATGACCATAGGGGTGGGCACGGACATCCCGCCAGTTCCTTTCTTACCGCCGCGTTGGAAATACCTTTTCCTTCATCGGTCTGATCGGTTCGTGTGTTTTTGGCTTTTTGCCTCACGGCTCCTGGGATTTTTTCCTCAGTTTATTTCTTTTCTTCGTTGTTCTTTCAAAAAACTTTAAAAAAAAACCCTTTTATTTTCTGCTGAGGGGGAGGTTGCTGCTTTACCTCAGTCGGGCCTTCGGGCTAACCCCCCCACCCTTCTTTCTTCTTCATTTTGGTTTTTATGGAGAAGAAGTGGGGCTTTTTTAATAGGTGCAGGGGTTGCAGTAGTAAACTTGCTCCTCCTGACCGTCATACCCTTTGCATATTTTGTCTCGAAGAGTCTCATCGACCCGAATCTTGTCGCCACTGCACTCGCTTTTCAAACCAGACCCGGAAAAACCGAGCTGCCCGCCTTAAAGGGACCCTGCTAGAATCGGCTCTACATCCTTCCTCAGCGATGGACACTGAGAAACCATCGACCTCAACGGCTCCAGCATCGAGGCCTGCCTCCGATATCGGCCATCCGATACTGAAGCCTCCGGCATCGAAGGCACAATCCTCCGCTTCCACGCTGGTGAAAAAGAAATCCAAGGCAAGTAAGGAGCAAAAGTCCATAAAGAAGGGCTCTTCCAAACCCCTTAAGGTGGCAAAGAAGGGGAAAGTAGCGGTGGCTGCACTGGGTGATGCCCCTAAAGTGCCTCCCGCTCCAACGACTGTATCGATACCGGAGGCCCAAGTCCCTCCACCGATACCGACCATCCATGTCTTGGACTCCCCTGTTCACCAAATGGAGCGTCCTTACTCCAACATTGAAACGGTAGAGCTCCTAAGTCATCAAATGGATGTAGAGCCTTCTCCGTCTCCTTCCCCATCGTCGACATCGACAGTATCGGAAGCTCCCGACATCGATCTAAGTCTGCACAGTCAATCTGTCGATATCGAAAACCGAGATTATACGGGCTCCTCTCATAGACATGCTGCCGCTTTGTCTCTGAGACGTCCACAGTCCAGAAGTCGATCACCGTGAGTCTTACCCCCGCCACCACCTCTGTCTTGGGATCAACGACAGATGAGGTATCTGTATGGGGCTTATCCACCATCCTTGCCATGGCTGACTCTGGCGAGCTATTCTGACTGGGATTGATATTCATCCCACCCTGCTCATAGATCGAGATCGGCCCACAGGTCAAGACCTTCAGCATCTCTCTCTCATCCTCCTGCAAACGATCCTGCCCAGCATAATTTGGATTACAGTCGTCCTCCCAACCCTCAGGTCATTCAAACCCCAGTCGTTTCCACCCCTGTTGTTCCACCAAGACCTTTAACTGGTCAACAGGACACTCCTGTCCAAATGCCACACCAGGAGTCCTCTGATTCAATGGAAGACAATTCCGATACCGAAGCACCTGAGGCTCACACCTCCCCTGATCATAAGTCTCCTAATCAGGCTGTCGCCGATGATTTGCTCATCTCCCCATCCGACAATCTCACATCATACACAGATCTTGTAAAGAGAATGGCCCATTCCCTAGGCCTCTCTGTCGTTCAGCAACATCTGCAAGTGACGGATTCGGTCTTTGACATCGTCCAGCTTGATACATCTTCCACTCTGGCATTACCCATGTCCACTGTCCTTTTGCAAGCTACAAAGGCACCATGGGAGAAACCTTCATCAGCCCCAGTGTCGACAAGACGACTGGACCATATGTACAGAGTCCAAGAGACAGGGGCCGAATTCCTATTCTCCCATCCTCAACCAAACTCTATGGTTGTAACATCCTCCTCAAAATCTAAACGAACACACTCTGCACCTTCAGACAGAGAAAGTAAAAAATTGGACGCCTTCAGCAGACGCTTCTATTCCACCAGAGCGTTGGGTGTCAAAACCACTAACTATCTGGCCTGCATGAGCAGGTATCAATATACTCTCTG
>NW_015168044.1:3019030-3020525 GCF_001447785.1 Gekko japonicus
GATGGGATTTTATTCCCGATACTTCACAGTCCCGAAGAGAGATGGAGGCGTTCGACCCATTTTAGATCTAAGGGCACTGAACTGTTTTGTAACCTACCATCGCTTCTGCATGGTGTCCTTACAGCAGATTATGCCACTCCTGCGGAAACACGTCTGGATGGCCACCCTCGACCTCCAAGACGTGTACTTCCACCTCACCATCCACCCCTCCCACCACCAATACCTACGCTTCGCGTTTGGTCAACAGCATTACCAGTATACAGCCCTGCCATTCGGCCTGTCCAGCGCCCCAAGAGTCTTCACAAATACTATGATTGTGGTTGCGGCTTTCCTTCGTCTCTGGGGTATCTCCATCTACCCCTATATCGACGATTGGCTTTTGGTAGCGCCTTCCCAGAACGCCCTGATCTCAAACATCACAGAGACACTGGCGCACTACTAAAGGATCTGGGCCTACAAGTCAATCGAGAAAAGTATCAATTGAGTCCAGTCCAAAGAATAAAGTACATCGGCGCTATACTAGACTCCATGACATGCATGGCTTACCTGCCTAAGACAGAGCGGCAGACATCATTTCCTTAGCCACCGTCGTCCGTACCCACCCTTCTGTCACTGCCTTCCAAATCCAAAGGCTGCTTGGCCTTATGGCTGCAACTACGTAGGCTCTCGCCTTTGCCAAACTGAAAATGCGTTGTTTACAACTGTGGTTCATCCGGAATTACAACCCAGTGAATGATGCACACACTGTCCTCCTATCCCCCCCCCCAACATACGAGACTTGTTACTTTGGTGGACTGTCCCCCAATCTTTTCCAGGGAGCACCATTCCATCCGCCGTCACCCCAAGTCACCATAATGACAAATGCTTCCCTGACGGGATGGGGTGCGCACACCATGGGCCTTTCCATTGGGGACAAATGGGATGCACAGAAGAGGAAGCAACACATAAACATCCTAGAACTGCTGGCAATACAACATGCTGTCACCAGCTTCCTACCTTTAATCAAGGGAAAATGTGTCACGGTCCTCATGGACAACACCACTGCGCTCTCTTATGTCAACAAGCAAGGAGGCATTGTTTCCCTATGCCTCTACAACCTTGCTGTTCGTCATGGAACAGCAAGCGGACCTGGCATGCATGACCGAGACCTGGGTGCGGGACGGGGAGACAGTCGCTCTCACCCAACTCGCCCCGCCTGGGTTCTCGGTCGTACACCAATCACGGACTATGGGGCGGGGGGGAGGAGTGGCGGTGTTCGTTCGGGAGGCTTACTCCTTCAGGGCCCTCCCCTCACCGGAGATCACGGGCATGGAATGTGTCGGCCTGGTGCTGGAGACTGAGGAGAACTTGGCTGTCTGGCTAGTGTACCGACCGCCTAACGCACCGGCCAGCAGCCTGCCGTCCCTGCTGGAGGCCGTGTCTGGCTGGGCGTTGGAGCACCCGAGGCTTCTGGTCTTGGGTGATTTCAACGTCCATGCTGATGACGCGGCCTCCA
>NW_015168044.1:3020542-3024253 GCF_001447785.1 Gekko japonicus
TGACGCCCCTCGAGCCACTTCAGTGGGTCTCGAAAGAGTTTTCCAATTCCTCCCTAGCTGACTCGGGACTTTCCCATTCATCGTTATGAGTTTATTTGGCTGCCCTTTCGGCCTACCATGTTCAGGTTGACGGATGCACACCGTTTTCCCATCCGCTTTCAAAACGTTTTTTAAAAGGTTTATTGCATCTCTACCCTCCTGTCAAAACTCCAGTCGTTCCCTGGGACCTTCCTCTAGTTCTCCGCCAGCTCACGAGGAAGCCCTTTAAGTTGCTCGCAACATGTGACCTCAAACTGCTAGCATGGAAAACGGCCTTTTTAACTGCCGTCACCTCGGCTAGATGAGTGGGAGAAATATTGGCTTTCCGTCACAATACACCTTACTTGTCGTTTTTGCCAGACGGAGTCTGCCTCGTACCGGACGTCTCTTTTCTGCTGAAGGTGGTGTCAGAGTTCCACCTGCAGGCGGAGGTCTTCCTCCCTGATTTCTTCCCAAATCCAACATCAGCGGAAGACAAGCTATTATACACTTTAGATGTGAAGCGGGCTCTCCTGTTCTACCTCAATAGAACACACCCAACTAGACGAGACTCACAACTCTTCGTCTCTTACGCGTCAGCACGACTGGGTACTCGCATCACGGCTCAATGCCTGTCATAGTAGATTGTGGGGCTCATCCATCTCTGCTACCTAATTGCCAAACAGCCATTGCCTTGGCCCTATCAGGGCTCATTCTACCAGAGCTGTTGCGACTTCCACTGCCTTCCTCCAAGGAATTCCCCTGACGGACATTTGCAAAGCCGCTACATGGGCCACACCTAACACCTTCATCAGGCACTATGCCCTAGATGTCCGTAAGAACACCAATACCAACATGGGACGTCTCATTCTGTCTTCAGCTACGCAGTAAGGACCTGCCAGCACCCTCCTCTAGGTAGGCCACTGCTCGCTAATCTCCCATGGGTGTGAAGCACAGAGACCACATCGAAAATAAACAGGTTGCTTACCTGTAACTGGTGATCTTCGAGTGGTCATCTGTGCATTCACACCACCCGCCCTCCTTCCCCACTGCTGTCAGCTTCTACATTTTCAATAGGGGTTGATTTGCGGGAGTTTGAAGGAACTGGCGGGATGTCCGCCCCCACCCCTCTGGGCATGCGCGGTGGGGTTCCTGCGCATGTCCGAGGTCTGGGCACGAAAATCCGTTAAAAGAGCTTTGCTACAGTACCGATCGATCCAGCGCATGCGCACTAGATCCCATGGGTGTGAATGCACAGATGACCACTCGAAGATCACCAGTTACAGGTAAGCAACCTGTTTTTCCTTGGACACTATGTGGCAAAATCAGCCTTCCTCTTCTGTCTTCCATCAAAAGATTCACACATATGCTGGTCCCTTTAGCTGCTTCTGTAGGGTGAATCTGACCAGTGGAGTGTCTTCTAATGTCTGGCAAAGTCTGGGTTATATTAAACAATTCACTTGCACGTTCTGAGGCCTCTGCACCAGCCAGAGCAGTCTATGAAAAGTTGGGGGAGGAGGAAAGTTTGTCTTGAGGAGCTTTTCTCCAGGACTACTTCCCAGAGTCACTAGGTGAACTGATGTATTATTATCATATTGATAATATTGAGCGCTTCAGTTTTGGTCTTTAGCAAATCTTCTACTTCGTGTAATCATTTTAAGATTTTGTGAGTATTGCTTGATTAATGGGAAGCCTCAGTTCCTTAGCAAAAATGGACTTTCCATTCTATCAGGCTGCCCCCCCCCCCCCCAATGGCAGTCTGTGAGTGTCTGAATTGCTCTGTTCTGGTATATAAGGGAATACATGTTGTCATTCTTCCTCCTTTCACCTAGTTTGGCTTGTGATGCAAGAAACAGTGGCACCACCTCCATTATATTTTCCTATTGTGGAGATGCTGAATAGTAGCTGGATTCCACTCATTCCAGAGCTGGCCCAACATATATAGATGGCAGAGGGAGGATGTCCAGATTGCACCTCCCCACGTCTCTCATAGGCTATTCCAATTACTCCTCTGCCCCAAATAGAATTGAAACAAATGGAGCTGCTAATTTGTAACATCCACTGTATGGTGCTCCCCCATCAGTCAGCTGAAAAAACACTATGTATTTTATCATGGGGTACAACATGCCTCTGCTGATGTGAACCAGATGGTTACCTATTGCTTGCCTACAAAATAAGATACAAGTTAGCTAAAAAGCAGCAGGCATTCCTGTCATCCATGTAGGACTTGGATGTGATTCGTGGATAGAGCTTGGCCTCATGGGTGGAGCAATTTAGGGTAGAGCTGACATTTCTAACTTGCAGGAGGAAATTCTATTTTGGGGGGCTGCCCTTGAACATTCAGCCACGGTGTTTCATAGGTTGCTTCTAGGGGTGTGCAATTTTTTTAATCAGTATTTTTCAGTTCTAGTCTATCAGGCCAAATTTTTTGGGGGGTATTTCCAAAAAAGCCCGGATTCCAATACCGGTATTATATTTGGATCCTGGATTTTTTGGAAATTCCCAATTTTTTCAAGTCTAATAGACCCAAACCAAAAAATACCAATAGAAAAAGAGCCAGCCTGACCCTGCACTTTAAAGGGACTGCAGTAGAAGCCCGACAAACAGCTAAGAGGTGTGAGCAATCTGCTTCTGCGTCTCTGCTGTTTTTGGATCTACCGGTAATTCCCAAGTATATCCCAGATTTTTTGCGGTTTCCCAGAGCAAACCTGGATACATTTGGGAAACTGATATATGCCAATAAGGTTTTTTGGGAGTATATTTTTGGCTTGGGTAGATCCGAATGCACACCCCTAGTTGCTTCTTTATTCTTGTTGCTTGTTCTAAAGTACTTATGTTCTTTATAGCTGCTGGGGTTAAATCCCAGATGTTTGGAGCAAGAAAAAAAATGGTACTGACATTAGAAAGACTCAAATCCCGTGCTGGGCTGCCCTCAACAATTTAATGCTATCTGGGTTCAAAGAATCACATATTGTCTTTACTTCCCTCTTTGGAAAGAACTGTAAGTGTAGCTGCTGGTGATCAGCTTTATTCAGACACTTCCACAAATACCATAGACAGTGTCAGCATGTATAGGGAGTTAGGGTTCAAGGTAGAAAGCACAAAGATAACCTTTGTAGTGACATCTTCTCTTAATACTGGAGGCAGTAATTGGAGTTGACTAGTAGGCTACATGGTAAAATGCTACAGCACCACTGGGGCCCTCCCATAGGGTATATAATCCATTAGTTTCTACCAGCACATTTGGCCCTAATACAGTTGTTATAAGGGTCATGATATGCACACAGCAGAACTTGTAATGCTTACTACTCTGTGGCCCTTGTAGCTCTTTTGAATAAAGAGGCTTGAAATGGAACTTGATGATGATTCCGCATGCTTGGATAGTCATGGTGTGTTGAACCAACTGTCTCAAAAGCCATTAACTCCATTTTGATAAATAACTACCAGTGGTGCCACGTTCTTTTTGAAGGCACCTATTTATGTTCATTAAAGAAGGATGTTACCTTGTCTTGCCTTTCTGGTTTGCCGCCTCTGTTTCTCCCCCTCAATTGGAACTCTAATTCAGACATCTCTGGCATACTAACAATCATGCCAAAATAAGGTAATCCTTCATTCTGAAATAACAGAAATGAACAGCTTATGAACAAATGTAGGCTTTTTTCCCTTTGACTGAAGTTGACTAAGTATGGGCTT
>NW_015168044.1:3024291-3045423 GCF_001447785.1 Gekko japonicus
CCTGTCTGCCTTCTCACTTCTGCTGCAGCACAAAATGCCTTCTAAAATGTTGCTTGTGGGGCACAGGGGACTTGTATGGACTGTATGAAGAGGGAGCTGGAGATCTGCTGCAGGAGAGGGGATTGGCAAAACTGTTGTGGATGTTTTCCACAGGGAGAACTATTGGCAGGGATTCAGCCTATGATGCAGTCATACATGTGGCTTTAATTCTGGAATTAACCTTTTTGAACCAAGACAAATTTCCTTTAGCAATAGTAAGAAGGTACATCTCTATTAGCTCCCTGAATTATTGACTGTCAAGTCAGTATTTTAGGTTATTTCTGAAATTAAACTGGGTAGCAGCCTGATCCTGTTGTTCATCACCTCAACATACACATCCCTATTCTAAGATGTTTTTGGCTGTTTATTACAATAATTTATGTTGTCTGAGTACCTTTTCAGTGTGGACCTGAGTTAATGAAGTCACAGAATGAAAAAGAGAAATTGTGTCAATAGGGACTCCATATGGAAGTGACTATGAATTTTTTTACAGGAAATTCATGTGCTCTCCAGTCCTATGAATGTTTATGTAGTAGTAAGTGTCACTGAGTTCAGTGACTCTTACTCCCATGCATCTATAAAACTGCAGTCTTCATCTGCTTGCCACTTTGGAACCTAAGGAGGCTACAGTTATTGTCTTTTATATAAATCATTTTAAAGGAGGCAGGAAATAACACCTCCTGCCTGTGCCTGAATTGTTATCCTTTGATGATAGGGATTGAGGGAGGGGGAAAACCAAAACTGACCAGTGGGTAATCCCGGGCTTTTGATTGCATTTCTTTTAATATGTCTGATTTTAAAAGGTTGATTCTCCTCCCACACCCCATCTCAGTATTTTAATAACTCAGGTGTTGTAAGAATTTGTTGAGACAAAGAACATAACTTATGTCATGTGACCTTGTAAAGTTATTTGTAAAATTCCATAAATAAACTATATTCTGTAATGACATCTGAAGAGTGCTTTTTTCCCCCCTCAGGTATTTATAGAGCAGACCTGCAAAGATCCCTGCTGCTCTAAGATTCCATTGCCTATACATCTAATTTCCCCCACAGTTTTGAAAGAAAGATACATACACATCTATAGTGATTCTCTTGAGAGCCACTCTAATGTTAAAAGGTGCATTAAAAAGTAGTAGTCCAAGAAGAATGTACTATCCAAGTGTGTTGAAGCAAATCATTAACTGACATAAAGCAATGCAAATTTTATCCACTTCCAAGAACTTCTGATAACTCTTTGATGTCCACTCAGATCTTGACTTCCCATGCAATGCTGTTCTTGAAACAGAAGATGGCAGTGATGCCTGCTATCATGAAACTTGTGTGCTCCTGGCTAACGTTGCTATTCATGTACCCACTTAAGTGTTATATTTTATATGTTAAGCAGATCCTAGGGCTAACAATGTTTGTTTTAGCAGTTACTGCTATCAAAGTGAAACAGTGTCTCATATGAGGTACCTGTTATCAACAAGGCTTTGGAGCTACAGCATATGCCATTATTTCAAAGAAGGAAAGTGGAATGCTTGAACTAGTAAAGCTGTGCTGTCATAACAAAGGTCACTGTCGGAGTGCTCCCCACATCCCACAAATGCTTGTTGTTGAAGGCTTTCCTCTGCCCACTGTATTCATTTCCTCTGTACCAGCTTGTTCTGCACTGATTTAAAAAAACAAGCATGTTTTTGTTCAAAGCAGTGTTCCCTCTAAGCTGAGTTGGTGTGAGCTAGCTCACAGTTTTTTAGTCTCCAGCTCACAGATTTTTGCCTTAGCTCAGGAAGGAGGACCTCAAAGCAAACTAATTTGTGCAGCAACCAAATGGCTCGCTCACAACTTTAATGCCAGGAGCTCACAAAGTAGAATTTGTGCTCACAAGACTCCACAGCTTCAAGCATGTTTTTGTTCAAAGTAGCAGTAGAAAAACATAATTATCCTGTCGTGTTATCCAGAGTTTAAAATGCAGCATGTGAAATGATAGGCCATGTGCTTGTATTGTACCAAGCATTAGAAATAAGATCTATCGTTCCTCCTTTCAAAGGTTTAACTTTATAAGAAGTGGAAGACTGGAGCTTGAAGATAAATATGGGCAAGCTACCAGAAAAGCAGGGTTGTTCCTAGCGATCATTTGAGATTATTTGCTTGGAGTGCTTCCTCCACTGTGTCAGGGTAGCAGTGTCATTCAGAAATATAACTTGAGGAACCTGGAAATGCAAGGTTTGTCATGAACTAATTCAGCACCCTGCAATAAGGATACTGTTACTTTATGCTGCCTCTTGTGCTCATGGATTTACTAGTTACAGCAAAACAAAGCGGCTGTTCTCTTGGAGAGTTTAAGGATTAACAAATGTAAGGCTGATATGAGCATTCTGTCAGCTATAGCCACTCTGTGGGTGTATTAAAAATAACCATCCAAATCTCTAGGAAATGCCTTTCCAGCAGAACAGTCTTGTGATAGTCTTTAAAGATTAACCAATTTATTGTGACATAACTTTTGTCAGTTGGCACACAGTACACAAGTAGAGGTATCAGGCTATGATATACTGTTCCAGTCAGTCAAGAGGTGCAGCTGGTGCCATTTATAGCATACAATGCCTCTAAGACAATTTTTCTAACACCATCCTAAACCTATTGCATAGTTCATTGTTTTACAATGTTTGATTGCATTGCTTCTTATTTTATAATCTGCCTTGAGTCTCAGTGAGAAAGACAGGCTATAAGTAATGTAAATAAATATGTTCTGCTAACTTATTTCTTGTTGGCAATGGCCTACTTCTCCCAGTCTGCTGTTCAGTCATGGCTAGACAGTAATGTAACACACATCCCTAACTATTCTTCTCTTTGTACATTTGTCACTTATCTCATGATGTGGGTTCTTTGAAGGCTGATGGTACAACAAATGTAGCACTTAAGGAGCTTTCTTTCGGCTATAACCGACTACTAACGTTGACCCCTCCGGTTGTTGCCATTGTTATTACCTTTGCTGCCGGATGGCAGAGGCTGCGCATTGTCCCCGTATACTGTCCCAGCGCTAATATGATTACGTGGTAAGAGCGTTTGCCTTCAGCGCTCTTCCAGGCCCGCTGGAGGATACTATAACCGAGTGGGCGGAGGGCACAGGATAAGCAGGGCATGTTAAAGCTGCCCGTTTGGCCTATTAGCCTTTTGCACATTTAGGCAGGCTTTGGAGCCGCATCTCCGCTAACCCCTCCCCCCCCATCACTTCGGTCTCTTCATTCTGGCTCCAGCTGTTTGTTTCCTAGCAACTCTTCTTCCCATTCAAAATGGCGGCACGGAAAAAGGGGGAGGGAAAAGGAAAGTCCATTGACCGCAACTTGGTCACGTGACCGAATGGAGCGTAGGTTGCTGTTTAATCCCCCCCCCAACTTTCCCTTCCCCTTTCCACGCGCAGGCGTAGTGGTGGCCAATCACACCGTATGGAAAGCAGACTAGGAAGGGTTCCTTTAGCGCATGCGTAACGGGCGGTGGAAGTGGGAGGGCGGGTGTCAGGGAGATGAGGGCTGCACGCGCCTGCGCTCTGCCATCAAAGAGACGGCGGCCTTGACAGCTTGTGCCTTGTGTGCCGTGGAAGGAGGGGAGGGGAGTGAGTATCGACGCTGGCGCATGCGTGGTAGCGGGCAGGCGCGGGGGGCTCGGGTGGAGAGAGCCGCCGCTGCCGCCGCCCGGACCCTGAGAGGATTCCCTTGTTCTTGCGCCTTTGCTGCCGTCACCGTCGCCGCCTGGGCCTGCTAAGCCGCCGCTGCTGCCGCCGCCGGAGTCCCGGCCCCTCCCGTGGGGAGGCAGGAGGGTCCCGGGAGCCGACGGAACAGGCGGGACCATGTCCGGGCGCGGCCAGGGCGGCAAACTGCCCACGACGGAGCGCATCGTGAAAGGTGAGGGGGTTGCGGGGGCGGCCATGGGGGAGGGGTGGTTTCCGTTACCTGGAGGCGGGGGGGGGGGGGGCGCCGACCTAAGCTTCATCGTTATCATCATCGCTGCAGATGAGGGTGGATTTCATTATATGTGTGAACATGGTGGCGGCGGCGAGGAGGAAATATCTCGTGGCATCCCCCAGGCTGAGTGGGAGAGGCTAAATGCTTATTTGCTCTGAAAATCCTCCATAATATCGCAACTATTGGTATTTATTAATAGTGGCCGTAACATCCTGTTACAGTGAAGTAGAAGGATTTAAAAAAACTAAGCCCATCCTTTTTGCATGGGGTGGCAAATGTAGGCATCTTCTTAGTGTGGTGGAAGGAGGCTGAATTGGGTGGGTCTATAGAATACCCAAAGCACGCGGGGTGCGATTTGTGGCATCCTTTCATTGGTAGGTGGGGAGCACAATGTGCGTTTGTGTGTGTGTGTGAGAGAGCGAGAGCATCAGATAGATTGGGAAGAGAAGGTTGTCTCTGTTTATTCTCAAAATAGAGTGAGGTTAGACCCAGTGCTACATTGCCAAGAAAAATGGGACAGTTATCTAGGTGCAGAAGGAAACTGTGATCCTGAAAGGGAGGAGACAGGAGTGGAGAGATGCACGGAGTGAGAATTAGTAGTGGTGACACCCTTGTATTATGATGACAGGGAAAATTTAAAGACTTGTACCTTTTGGCTTTCTTCTGCACATGCTTTTGTGGGAGGATGGTGTCTGTTAGATGAGGATATAGGGGAGGCAAAGGGCTTAAATTTGGGGAAGTCTGTAAAATATAAGAATTGCTGTGCTGCATCTGTCTGGGTCAGCATCCTGGTTCTGGCAGCCCGCTCAGGTGCCTTTAGGAGCTTAGAAGCCAGGTATGAAGGTGATGGCTTTCCTTTATTATTTTCCCTCTACCGTCTTATATTCAGAGATATACTGTCTCTATACGTGGAGGTTACATTACTGTTGGACATGTCATAGCCAATGATAGAGCTGTATTCCATGAATCTGATTAATCTGTTTTTAAAGTCATCAATAGATGTATACTGTCAGTAGAGAGGCAATCACACATGACTTAAAAAAATTATTAGTTGTGTATTTGATTAGCAGAAGATGAGTCTAGGAACTGTAAATGTTTAGTTCCTTTCCACTTAAGAATATGAAATTGCCCCATGTGATTGATTTCATTTGAGATGGGGACATGGTATCTCTCACTCCCAAGTATTTTTACCTTATTCTCTTTGTGGTCTTTAGGGGCTTACTTCAGCCTTCTTTTAGAAGCAGCCGTGTGACAAACTCTTCTGATTTTTCCCCCTTTGCTTGTCTGTCAAACTGCTGGTGACCTCCTTGGCCCCCTTTCCCCCAGTTTGTTTGACTGAAATGGCACTTGTTGTTTTAAAATAACTGGTGATACTGGACATAGTTAATAAGCATGAGGGCAGAATGTTAATCGAGAAGCCATTGGATTAGTGGAAGGCTTTTACAATGTAGATTTAGCTGTCCTAATTAATCTGGTGTTATCTATCATACCCATGGATTGAAGAAGACCTGTTTTATATACTTGTTTAAATTTTCAGTTAGCACCTAGCCATTTAGGATAAACAACTCCAGCAATTATGAAGGTTAAAAGAACTTGCACCTATGAAATAATTGTTTCAGTCTGTCAGCTTGGCCTCAGTTTATTTTGTTACAGGTTAGCGAGACCTCTGCCAAGTTACATTTTTAAATTTATTTCTATTTATATCCCGCCCTTCCCGTGAACGGGCTCAGGGCGGCTCACAACAATAAATACAAAACAATCTAAAATAATACAATAAAACCACTTGCAATGCATTTAATTCCAGTTTCTACAGATGGGAAAATAAGTGGGCCAATGCCGGGCCATGATGGTCTCATGTAGCAGTAGTAGGGAGGCCAGCTGGTAGATGCCCACTGCCTCAGCCAAAGGCCTGGTGGAACAGCTCCGTTTTACAGGCCCTGTGAAACTGCAACAGGTCTCGCAGGGCTCTGATCTCAATCAGGAGCATATTCCACCAGTCTGGGGCCAGGCCTGAGAAAGCCCTGGCCCTGGTTGAAGCTTTTAGGCTGGGGACAACCAGCAGATGGCTGTCCACAGAGCACAAGGCTCTCTGAGGCACATATGGGGAGAGTGTAAATATCTCTTTTGAGAGTTGTTGCCCATCTCTCTGAAACTCTTCTCATCTGTTCTTCTAGTCCAGGTCTGAGTGTTTGTGTTGCATGCCCAAGTTTTGGTCTGTGTATTGTGTTCAAAGATAGTAGCTCCCTGGCATTTGTAGTTTAGGTGAATTTTATGTTGATCATTGTACAAGGTCTTTGAGTAGGCTGCTGTTAGGACCAAAGATGCTGAATTTCTGGTAAAAAGGCATCCTCAAAAAGCTTGTACATTTTTATTATTGACCCTCAATCTCTCCTTCTTCCAGTCCTTCAATTTTGTTCTTAATGTACACACACACAGATACATATATATACATACATATACGTACATACATATATACACATACACATATATACACATATACATATATATATTCCTAGAAAGCATTGAGATATAGTGAAAAGCAGACTACGCCCATTGTCTTCATGCTGGTTTATATTGGAATTACTACTAGTAGTAAGTAGTAGCAATTCAAGGCTTATCTGAAGAATATGTACGTTTGGTATGAATGTAGATTTTGAGCTCTCACTTCAGTATCTATTGAAAGAATTGTAGAATTGGGGGGGAAGCGAGACCCTGCGATTAAGCATTACTTTGTTCACCTTGATTGTGTGGACAAATAGCTAAAAAATGGTAAGAGCTGACTAATCTGTGTTCAGTGATTTTATGAGTAGCCTCCTACACTGAGAGCTAGTGTGGTGGAGCGGTAAATAGAATGAACTTTGAGCCAGCAAATCCCCACCGTGATATAGTACGTAGAATTCTAGCATCGGCTGAAGAGACCTGGGTTCAGCTGTGAAGTGGCTTGGGGCCATTCAGTCAGTTTAACCCACTAAACAGGGTTGTTGTGAATACAAAATGATCCCTCAGAGGAAAGAAAGGATAAAAATGTAACATCTTGGAGTGTTGTATGGACAATCAACAGAAAGGATTTAATGAGGATCCTTTTATCAGAAGGACCATATTTAGGAGTAACCTTTGGCAAATAGACTTGTTACCAGGTTTAACCCTACTTCATCCACTGTGTATTTGAGCCATACCTTTCATCAGACAAAGTGTTATCCCCAATACAGAGAGAATATTTAAATAGTGAAGCCAAGGAGTCACAAAATACAAGTTCAAATATAGAAGATAAGCACAGTGATCATTCATATCAGTACAATATTTCTAATTCTACTGAGCTACTTTTTCTTTTTACTATCTTAGTTTTGCTATGCCAATTTGAATGCATGTACTAGGTGAGAAATCCTTCACTGAATCCAAAATGAATAGTCAGACTTGATGGTTAAAATCTAGTTCAGCATTTTCATTTGTTCCCTTTGAAGTTTTCCCCTGTTGAAGGATAGTGAGTTTCATGCCAGTAGCAAAGTGAAGTGACATGGGAGACTGAAACCTCCTTGCACTAGTTTCTGAATGTTGCCATTTTTAAAAATATCAGATCTGTGTCATTTATTCTTTTTTCACCTCTGTGGACAGCAGAAGAGCACCGCTAGTAGATTATGGTAATGTATCATATTGAAGGGTGAACAGGAGAATGAAATCCTGATATTATGGCAATGTTATTCTGTAATAGTATTGCCTGAGTGGATATGGGTAGATTTGGCATTGGGTTTGGTACAGGACTCTTGTCCCTGGGTTGATCTCTGTTAAGTGAATTGTTTTGCCTCTGTACAAATGAGGCAGTGTTTGAGATCCAGAAGCTTCCTTATGCTACTTCCCCTTTTCTAGCAGTGAGCAAAATGAAAGACTTAATTCCCCCTTCCAGTGAGGACAGCAGACCCCATTTTAAATAATTTGGGGTGCCCGATGTTCTGTTTCTTTTAAGCAAAATGATTGCCAAGATACTTTACTGTATTTGCTGTACTTTCATTTGAGATCTGAAGGTAGAGCCAGACTTCGATCATTTCCTGTGCTGAAAATGTCTTCTTCTTATTAAATATAAAAAGGATGATTTTGGTCCATAGATTTATTTCTGCACAGTCTTTGCAAATATTAACTCTAATTGACATGGCGTTAGCTTGAAACATCATTAAACCTCTTCCTAATTGTGGTGTCTGTAACCTTTATTAAAACTGTTGGCCAACCAATCCACTTGGAGCCCCTTTCACATCTCAGATGCCAAACATTACTCTTATACAACTTAAATTTTGGTGATCCATATCTAGCTTTGCCAGTGTCGTATTAACAAATGCTGTGAACTGCTTTGAGGAATATATCTCTGGAAGCTTTCAAGATCTAACTCTGAACAAAATTGGTTCCCTATCCTTGATTTAATTATTGCTAATTGGATACTTAGAATGCCCGGCTTGCCAAACACTGGATACAAGAAAGCAACTCAAGAACAAACTTGAAGCAGATTTTTTTTCTGCATTGGTCAGAAGCATAAATTAGGTCAGGAGCACATCCAAATCACTTGTGAAGTTGGGTGGAACTCTAGCGTGATTCCACAGCTGGTGAAGGCAAAGGGTTAGCCAGATGTGTAAGTCCATTACAGTGAGTTTAGTAAAGGGAGATATTAAAACCCAGTGTGCTTTATTTTGTGAAATATGGAGTTTAAGAGTGCATCACCTGTGAATCTGGAGTTCTTCCTTCCGTTAATAGTGACCTTTTTTCAGGTGATGAAAAGATTGTATCAGCCATGGTTTGCAGTCAGTGACTTGAACCATATCCAGCCCATGGCAAGATGATACTTGCAGGCTGATGATACTTGTAGTATTCAACCTAGAGTGACTTTGCATGCCCTTGTAAAAGTTCTGCATAATCCATGACATGACATAATTGCATTATCAGGCTTTTCATATGAGGTGCAGAAGAGAACTGTATGGTCCAGTAAATAGTGCCATGCTTGGACATTGTGGGTTCGTATTCTGCACTAAGTCACCAATCACACTGGTTGACCTTTTGCCAGTTACTGTTACTCAGCCTAACATACAGCACAGGGTTGTGCGATAAAATAAAATAATTTAAATAATAATGTAAAGAAAATTTGTAAAAAAACCCCTTAAACTGCTACATATGGAAATATAACTAGGCTTTTGAGAATTACAGACAATGGCAATATTTATTTACTTCATTTATACCCTGTCTTTCTCCCTAGCAGTGACCCAAAGCAGCTCACATTATTGGCCTCCATTTTATCCTTACAACAGCCCTATGAGATAGGTTAGGCCGAGTGGGTGTGAGTGGCTCAGGGTCACCCAGCAAGCTTCCATGGCGAGTGGGGATTCAGCCCTGGTTCTCCCAGGTCCCGTTTCAACATTCTAACCTATACCACACTGGCTATCAATGTTGCCTCATCTTAAAGAGTGGTCTTCTGGTGCATGACATTCTTCATCTTATGATTTATTTATTTGGGCTTCAGAGTTCCATAGTTAAATTGTAGTTTTTGAAAATATTTTCTGAATTGTTCATCAGAAAGAGTTGTTTGCATGGGTAGTTTCCAATTTCAAGGCATGTGTTATGGAATGAGGCAGGAAATGAATGGAGAAAATATTCTGGCTACTGAATTTAAGTGCAGAAATTTATACTTTGATGGTTGTTCTGGTTAAGTCAAGGTAGGTTCCTAATCTAAGGTTTGTGTTCTTTCTCAGAAGAAATTGTATTGCTCAGTAGGATAACTTTCAACTAGGGCTATAAAGAGCAGTAGAGCTAAGCATGGCAGATCATCTAATTTTTGGCATTGATTCCTGGTGTCATGACTAGCAACAACACTTTGAAATTTATCATTGCTTATATAATGTCCTGTTCCTTTACACACACTGTACAATGTAGACCGGTTTGAAGTGTGTAGGACCCATATGTTTATAAAACATGAAATGCAGATTTGGGTGATCAAATTGTGGGGAAAAGTGGCTTGACAAAATTGTCCAGCAAGCTAGAAAGATCATTTTAGCTGCAGGGATGTATAACTTAAAAGCACATTGACATGTGTGTGGCATTAACTGAAAATTTATTTGCAATTAGAACTGTATTGGGTTGTAGCATTTTCATTTATAGCTTTATTTTCCAATATGTATGAAAATTGTTGATTGCACTAATACTTGGGTTCTTTATAATTTGTAGAAGCTTTCAGTCAGTTAACCCTTTCTTTTTCTGTGACTTTTTATAAATGTCCTATTAATCCACATTGTATGTGGATGCTTTAGGCCTTTGGCTCCAACTGTTACTGCTTCCAAGTGCTGCTGCTTAGCTAGTGCAGAAATTTTAATTTATAAACCTATCATACAATCTAATACATGATGGCTGTAATGCAAATGATCTGCAGAGAGCAAGCAAAGCAGAATAGCACTCTGTGATACAACAGAGTTTAAGAATTGCTGATATATGCCAAACTTAACCTGTTTAGTGGCAGCAAGTTTCTCATTTCAAGCAGCTATTGAGGGGTTCTTGCTGGTCCTTGTCCTTCATCAAGAAAGGGAATTTTATGCATTTCTGAGTTATTAGAAATTACCAGAGAAAAGTCCAGGATCTTTTGCCTCCCAAATCAGAATGCTACGTTGCTGCACTAGCTTTTTCTCAAACCTGAAAAATTGTGTACACTGCTTGTTTGTTTGTTTGTTTGTTTGATTGATTTATACCCCGCCCTCCCGCCGAAGCAGACTCAGGGCGGCTTACAAGAATAATATAAACAATTATAACAAAGATAAAACCATCTAAAACAGTTTAAAATATAAAGTGATAGTTAGTTGTAACTCATACATTAGGGATGGCAGCAATGGTTTCTTTATTCTTCGGTTCTCAATCTTTGCCGTATAAATACCTAATTCTGCCCTTAAGTTATCTACCTAAGAAGAACTCATTGGACAAAAAGTATAATAAACTGGCTGCAAAGAAGGAGTCATACGGTTATTTGGAACCTTTCCATAGAAGCTTAAAAGGAATCCCCATGAGTCACATCCAGTGTTCTGATCTAAAGATGGTCACCTGTCCTCTGTATACTCCAGAGTAAATTCCAAACAGGTTAACTAAAGAGTGGAAGAGCTGTTCAGTTTGAAAAATGCCCCCTGGGCCTTCACAATTCTATGTGTCTGTTTTGAACTGAAAAAGCCATAAAGGTAAAGCAGAAGAGGAGGGAAAATCTCCCCCTCTTTTCTCACCGAAGGCTGTACTGTTAGTGCTGATAGTGTGGTTCCTGCAGTTGACTAGATAACTGAACAACCAGCATTCTTAGGACTTGATTTTAGGAAAGTACTTCTAACTACTGTAGAATACAGAACATTTTCAAGTACTTGGGTAAATACAGGAGTCTGCCAAGTGCATTGCTCCTATAACAAGTTGACATAGCCTTGAGTCCTCTTGATTCTTATTTGCCTTAAATTATTCCTTCTTCTGCCAAACAATCAAATAATAAATTAACATGAAAAAAGGTTGAGAAACTAATTTTGCTTTATGCACACCTTCCATTTTCTGGTGGCTGTGGAGCTCAAAGTGAAAGAGCTTTCAGAGATTGATTCTGAGTTTTACTACTGTTTGCAAGGGTAAGTGACATATTGGGATGGAATGGCATGTAAAGTAAGAATGAGTTTGGGATAGCTAATATTGTCTACAACTCCTATGACACTTGCTGAACCAGTGCTAGGGGATTTTTTCAAATGTGTTTTAAAAATGCATTTTTATATCACTTTTCAGTCAGAAGTTCATTAAAAAGTGCACCTGTATTTACATCAACTGAAACATTGCGAACTATCAAGTGAAGTTTTAAACTTAGCAGAACTGTTCTTTCAGGCTGAGTGAGGGGAAACAAGAAAAGGGGGAAGGAAGAGGAGGCTGGACATGATATAAAGCCTAAGTCTGCATATTGATAGATGTAACTTAGGACAAGAGCTATGATGCAGATTTAATTAACAGCCCAGTCCTATACATGTATACTGAGGAGTCAATCGTGCTGTGTTCATTTCATCTTATTTTTAGGTAAGTGTGCTTAAGACTACAGACTAAGTTAGACTGGGCTAGGTGCATACTATCTCAGAGGAAGGCTGTCGAGGGATAGATGGCAGTGGCCGCTCTCCCTTTGCAGATATAACCAGCACTGGCTATCCAGATCTGTCTCCACCACTAATCTGAATGCACTGATCACCTGTAAAGAAAAACATGGTAGTCCTTCTATTAGCAATGCTGGAGTTTAATTTTAAGTGGAATGCTAGGTAAAGAATCAGTAGAAATGAGTAGCCTTGCTAGTGATTTTTCTCTAATGGACTAAAGCAGTGCCCTGTGATTTATGATACTTGCTGCATGTGATGATATATACTAGTAATTAATTTAGTTTTGTAGCAAGGTTGAACTGAATTTCCAAATGTATTCAGTTATATTAAAAGAATGTGTATTTTTGAGCTCTCTCTCTTATTTTTAAAAAACAAATCTCTCTTCCCTATTTCTGCATGATAACATGGAGGTCTGTGTGCTAGCCAGGATCTGAAGAATTACTTTAGTTGCACCCAAAGATTAGGCTGTGCCAACTCTTTCCTTTGGACAGCAGACATCCATGCTATATCATAAACTATGCATACATCTCTTAAAGAGGCAGTGGTCTGCCCACTCTTGAAAAAAACATCACTGGACCCGGCCGATTGGCAAATTACCAGCCAGCTGATCTCCAATTTACCCTATCTGGGTAAAATAATAGAGAGGACTGTGGCAATTCAGCTTCAGGGCTTTCTGGATGATCCCTTCCAGTCCAGCTTCACCCAGGCCATGGGGCAGAGACAGCACTGGTTGCTCTCACAGACAACCTCCGGAGGCGTCTGGATTGGAGTGGATCAGCAGTGGTGTTGCTGTTGGACCTGTCAGCAGCGTTTGACATGGTCGACCATCAGCTACTGATCCACTGCCTTGCCGACATGGGAATTCAGGGGTCTGCCTTACAATGGCTTGCCTCCTTTCTCTGAGGTCGGGACAAAAGGGTGGCGCTAGGGGAACAGATGTCCCGAAGGCACCCACTGAATTGTGGAGAACCTCAAGGGGCAATGCTTTCCCCAATGCTATTCAACATCTTTATGCACCCCCTTGCCCAAATTGTCTCCAGACTTGGGCTGGGTTGTCACCGATATGCGGACGACACCCAGCTCTATCTGTTGTTGGGTGGCCAGTTTGACTCTAAACTGGAAGATCTAGACCGAGCGTTACAAGCCGTGGCTGGTTGGCTTAGACTGAGCCAGCTGAAGCTGAATCCGACGAAGACGGAGGTCCTGAGCCGGGGAGGTCCGAGGGTAGGTGTCATGCCTCCCCCTGCTGATGTCATGCCTGCCCTTGCTGATGCCCCTGAGGAGGCACCTGCTAGCCAGGAGCCTGTGGACTTACAGG
The DNA here is from genome assembly GCF_001447785.1 of Gekko japonicus. NCBI lineage: Eukaryota > Metazoa > Chordata > Lepidosauria > Squamata > Gekkonidae > Gekko > Gekko japonicus. Next base: position 3,037,707 of record NW_015168044.1, read on the forward strand.
CTCCTGAGGACAGTACTGCAGCAGAAAGGCAAAGACTGGATCCTGTAGCTGAAAGCTATCTAAGTGGTGAGGAGGATAGAGCCTCCCAGGGAACACCTGCAAGGGATCAGTCTCTGCTGCAGCCCAGTAATTCATCATCAGACTCGCCTCCACCTGTAACCAGGCTCAGGAATGTAAGAAGACAACAGCTGAGAGAGCAAAGGCAGAATGCACGCATGCGTGCCAGAAGATCTCTTAGCCCTGATTACTGACAGGATCCTGTCCTCACTCCTGGCTAGCTAATGAGTTGATTAGCTAGCACTGTATATATGCAAGTCTGTTGCCAGCAGTCATTTGTGCTGGCAAACGTCGTTTGTTCAGGACCTGAATCCTTGCATCTCTGCTCCAGACCTTGTGGAATACCTCTCAGGCCCTAAAGACGTCAGGTCGGCAACAACCAGGGCCAGGGCGATCTCGGTGGCGGCTGCGTACTGGTGGAATGAGCTATCTTAACGGTTCTTCTCCCGTGTAAACGTTTGGTAAAGTAAATGCCTCTAAAGGTATTATTAAACTCGCTCTTTTGGTATAAAAGTTTTTATGTATACAGTCCCAGACCTTTAGTAGTGCTGCTCTCAGCCAATGCTGCTTGAAGTATTTTTGTGAGCCTGCTTTTTCATACCACAAAAAAGCATTCCATCCTAACAGTAGATCATGGACTTCAATTTTCAAAAGTCTCTTATCTTCTAGTGTCAGAATATTTGTTACTGTTGTATGAATAAAATTATGGCATTTTACTGATTTTATAAATATAGCTTAAAGTACAATTTTATCTGCAATTTAAGCAGAGGTCATTTCGGGGGGATCGCGGGGGATCGCAGTTCCCCCGGGTGAGGTAAGGGGGGCGGGGCACATGACGAAGCCCCACCCCCTGCTTCCGGCCGCCCCGCTTCCGGTCCTCATTCAGCCAGGAGGAGGCAGGAGAAGAGGGAGGGTAAGTTGCTTCCTCCCTGCCTCTCCCCACCCCTGCCTGCCTGGGGCCAGGGAGGGCCTTCGCAGGGCTTCCTTGCACTCCCGCCGGCCTTGCAGGTCCACCACCAGGGACCGTTGGGTGTGGGGTGTGTGGCCTTATGACACACTTCCGGTGATGTCAGGGGTGTGTGGCCTTATGATACACTTCCAGTGATGTCAGGGTGTGTGGCATATGCTAATGAGTTATGCTAATGAGTTCCCCTAGCTCTTTTTCTATGAAACGACCCCTGAATTTAAGTGATGCATTTCTTGTTTCATGTTCTTAATGCAGTAATGTAAAAGTAGGTTTGATACATCAACTAGAACCAGAGTGGAGACACAGTTAGATAGGACTAACAGTCAAACTAGAAGTTATGGAGTCCACAGGTCTGATCCATGGATGCTGATGCCATTTTAGAGCTGAACTTGGCCATTTTAAAATGCTGCAAGGGCCTGATTGGATGTCATAATGTCTATTTTTGCCCTAAGGCTGTGGAGTTCATATCCCCATTCAGCTGTGACGCTCACATGCCAGCCACACACTCCATCAAGAATTTGTTTCAGGGCTTTTATGTAGTTAAAAGAGAGGATGGGAAAGTCATATATGCCACTTGAAGCTCCTCGGAGGAAGAGTGAGATAATGATATAGTATGTATTGCACATATATATCCCCCCCCTTGAGTCTTTTCCCATCACTTCAAAATGTCTGGAAATGTTATATCTCTCTGCATGTAGTGGACTAAAGATCCCCCTACTACTGGAAGTGCTTCCCAACTCACTTTTGTTTGCTAACCTGAGAAGCTTTGTGTCAAGGCTAGATTCTGTATTTTCCTATGTGAAGCTACAGATGACTCTTCGAAATAATGCCTGTTCAGCCTTTCCTAGAAAATATCCTGGGCAGAAGCTGGAAATCTCTAAACAGTAACTATTAAAGCATGATGTGCTGAAAAGAAGAAATTGGCAAAAAAGCAAGCAGCTCTAATCCTCTGACTGAAGGGCAGAAAGTCCCAGAGACTGGTGCTAAATTCAGCTGATGTGAAGAAAGCAATAGGAAATGCCACCAGGGGAAATTGCAAGTAAACGGCTTAAACACACTGATCCATATATTTAATGAACATTCCACAATCATGCCATGGCAGTCATAAAATGGGAGGGGGTATGGCTTAGTGGTAGAGCATCTGCTTGGCATGCAGAAGGTCCCAGGTCCAATCCCCCGTATCTTCAGTTAAAAGATCTGGCAGTTGGTAATGTGAAAGACCTCTGCCTGAGACCTTGGAGAGCCATTGCCACTGAGTAGGCAATACTGACTTTGATGGACCAAGGGTCTGATTCAGTATAAGGCAGTTTCATGTGTACAGGGGCCTATTAATAAAGGGCTATATGTTTACTGTATTCTATTTACTGTTGATACACTAATGCTAGAACAAATAGATTCTAAGGGGCCTTTCACATCCTTAATCTAATACCAAATAGGAAAAACAATGAATATAGTAGACTAGAGTCCATGTGAAGTCTTTTCAATGGAGGTATGAAATTAGTCTGTGATTAGGTTGAGCCTGGGAATATCCCTGCTCTCTCTAGTGACCAGTCAGGTTTAAAAATCATGCTGGGTGAAGTTACCAGATAGGAAGGATTGTCTGTGGGCATGTGATGAATGGTAATAAAATTGTTGCTTATGAAGAACCTGTAAGAAAAAATGCAATATGCAATCCTTGTTTCCGTTTTTGAAGATAAGATACTGTCTGAATATTATAAGCAAACGTAGGGACAAGGATAGCTGAAAAGCGAAAAAATACTCTGAGAATTTTAGGGGTAGTAATAAAGGGTGGTTTGTTGGGGGAAGATATGCCAACGAACATCAAACAAGTTCAGGAATAATTTTCCATAGTATTTCTTTGAATTTAACCAAACAGAAAGCTGCTTCAAATTTCAGTCTTGGCTACATTGTTATACCAAGAAATGGAACTTGGAAAAAGTTCCGAAATATGACTAGATATGTTAATTTGTGCGATCCTGAAAGAAACCTGAAAAGTGTGGTAGAAAATTGTATTACAGAATGTATAATTTAACTGGTACAAGAGTGGATATTGTGTACAACGAGAACTGTAAGGCAGAAGCACTGGAAGAACAGGGGATAATTGCTATAGTAGTGAAGCTGATATATTAGGTACAAGCACAAGAAAAGGGAACATTAGCCCCAGATAGATTTATATTGTGCGAGCTGTATGTAGAAAGAGAATTATTTAAACAAATATGAATGTCTTCTAGTGAGAGGTTAAAACCTTTGTAATGGCATTTGTTATGTCTGTTTGTAATATGTAAGCCACTCATGGCTGACAAGTGCCTCTCATTATTGTCCCCCTTGGATTGTTCAGAGCAGGTGGGTAGCTTGATTTGGAGCTTGTAAGGATGTTTTGAACAGTGTTCCAGATTCCCAAAATCTAGATTTTTGCATATACATGTCTGTTCACTTACCTGTATGTATAACTGAAGACCAAATTGCCTAGCCAGTTTTGATGGAGTGTATCATGGGAGCAAAAGTAGACATTAAAAGGCTATCTCCAAACCTAGCTATGTGCACAATTCCTTGGTTATTCAGTTTAACTTATAAACCATTGTTCTAGATGAGAACAAAACTTTTCAGTTTTAAGCTCTACTACTTTTGTCTTTTATAATGCTGTGCGTTGAACTGAGTTTAATAAATTAAGACCTTGTCCAAAGTTTGAGGGAAGGGGAATGAAATAAATTCTTCAGCACAGAGGAATTGAAGATCAAACTTGGAACTGCATGGACCAGTGTGAAAAGACGAAATGTTGTAACAGAATGGGCTTTGGATTCCTGCATGGGAATTTCAGAGGCAGCATCTGGAAGCATAATAGAGCCGAGCAACAAGTACCAGATTGAAAAAGCTGAAGATGTTCTAGATGATACATGTTAAGTTCTGATTGCAAGTCTTTTATTTTATTAAATTTCATTATATCCATTCTTGAACTGACTTCCAAAAGGACACATTAGTAACCCAAACCTGAATGCGGAGAAAGTGAAATACTTGGAGTCAGGTGTTTTTCAAACCTAGACAAGTTCTTGTCTGTTCTGTGCATGAGAGCACTCCCTCCCTTCCCCAAAAGATCAGTTTCACAGCTTGGGGTTGCTTTGAGTGCCCAAGTAGCGTCCATAGCTCACTAGAATATCTGGAGAATTGTCTGCTCCTATATAATCCTGCCTGTTTACTGAGACCATCTTCTGAGGCCCTGCTCTGAAGGCCGTTGTCAACTTAGTTGAGTTGGGTGGCAAGGGAAAGAGCTTTTTCTATGGGGGCACCACAGCTTTGGGAGAGGCTCTCCCAAGAGATTTACCTCATACCATCTTTACTGTTGCTTAAATGCCAGGCTTTTGCCTGAGATACTGATTGTTTTTGTTACCTCCACTTCTTTTGGTTCAGTCTGATTTTTTTCTGCTTATATTCCTGTAGTTTTTATCTGCTCTTGTGAAATGTGTTTGATCTATGTCTATATTGCTTCTAATTATGTTTGCTAGTCTTAATTTGTGTGTATTTAGTGGATTTTACTTTTTCATTAAGTTGCATTGTACTTTTGTGAGGGGGGAACGATGGGTTAAAGATAATTTTTGACCTAGTGCTTGGTTTGTTATAGAGGTCCTGCTCAATCCAGATGATTCACTGTTAAATGCTCTGTTGCAATGTTAAAAATTGTTTCTGCTCCCTAAAGTTACTGCTTTGGGGAAGGTAAAGACATTTTGGGCATGTACATGTGCATTTAAATTGCAAATGGTAGATGCACGGTGGAGTGAAACAGATTTTATGTAGGAGACTTGTTAGCCACATTCTTCAAAAATAGAAGTAGTGTTCAAAAAGCTAAATCAAAATAAAAACACAAATACATTATCTCACAATGAGTAAACCTATAAAATCCTGAGAATCAGAATAAAACTGCAGTGTAAAGAGCTGTAAAAACCATCCAGGCCAAAAGCTTTTTAACCAAAGGACACAAAGTTACAACCTTTAAGACAAAATAATGATTCAGCACCAAAGTAATTAATGAAGCTCTCTAAACATTAAAAAGTACACAGTGGGACAAAAACATTTAAAAAGTACACAGTACAGGAGCATGACGGAAGACAGGAGGGCCTGGCGTGATGTGGTCCATGGGGTCATGAAGAGTTGGACTCGTCTGTGTGACTCAACAACAATAGTTAATAGTGTTCCTGGGCAAATGCAAAGGTTGGCACATAAAACTTAACTGATAGGTGGCAAACGTCTGTAGGGAAGGTGTTCTGCAGCTAAACAGCAACACTGAAAAGGCCCTGTCTCTGTCATAGTCAAAGGTGATACACGTTTCTTTTTCTTCCTCTTCCTTTTCTTCCTCTTCCATCCGAGGGCACAATCCTGTAGGAAGCTCCCCTGAGCTATCATAATTGAAGTGAATGGGAGCTATGCAAGGGTATTACTGTATTCTTGCACATTTCCCATTCATTTCAGTTTGGTGTGTGATTTGTACCCCTAATATTCTGTAGAATTTATCTTAACTGAACTCATGAGACTGTCATGTTTTTAAGCATGATATGAGATGTAAATGGTTACTGAGCTTTTTAAAAACTTCTGCTGCCTTATCTTTTTTGATATCTTATCATGATGCCTAAAATGAGGTGTAAACCTTAATGCATTCCAATATATCAAGCTGTCTGGGGCTTGAACTGAGAATCTCATGGACTCAGCCTCATGATCTGCCTGGGATTCTGTATGCTTGGGTCTCAGTGCCCTCTTCTGGAACAGAGGAGAGCAGTGTTGTACATCATTGGCTCCTTTGTCTGTCATTATGTAGCTCTGGCTTGGCCAAGCCTGATGTAAAGACAGAAAGCTTGGTCTCTTGACCATGACTAGTCAGCAGACTAATTTCTCCTCGGTGCTGCACTTCATGCTCCTTGCATCCAATTCTGGCTTCAGTTTCTTTCCAATTCCAACAGCTACAGATGAGACTCTGGGTAGGGATCCCATCCCTGTCCCAAAGCTGGATTTAGATACACCCACCTGTATTGCCAGCTGGGCTCTAAATCAGTTTGCTACTTCTAAGGGAATTATGACTGTGTGCAACTACAGAGTCAATTTCCTACTGCATCTGGATTAGGAGATTCCTTCCTGTAGTTGCCTACACAGCTTCAAAAGGTTTCTATCTTTTCCCCTTTCACAGACTTGAGGAAATACCTGACCAAGGTATTCTGAACGCATTTTCAAAAATAGCATGCAATAACACACATGCCTGAAATGATTTTACATATCCAAGAAATATGCTGTATCTGGTTTATGAGCTTGAGAAAAAAGAGAATTCCTGGGGTGGCATAAGAGTTTGATTGTGTAAAATTGTACAGTGGAGCATTTTGCATTTTGGTTTTTTGCCTGTGAACTCATTGATGTCCCTAGGGAACAAAATAATTATTTCCCCCTTTATAGTGATGAGTGGAAAGGGCTCAACTTGGTTGTTGTTGCTTTTTCCATGTTTATCCTGCCCTTCCTCCAAGGCTCTCAGTTTGCATAGTTCTTATACGCACCTGTTTTTATTACTTAAAACAGCCCTATCGAGACAGGGCAAGTAGGCTAGGTTGCGAGAATGGCTGACCAAAGGTCACCCAGTAATAAATTTCATGGCTATGTGGGCTTTTGAATCTGGGTTTCCTCATTCCTTGTCTGGTACTTTAATCAGTATGGTATACTGGCGCACTTAATGCAGAACATCTGATTTTGCAGTTACCACACACAACTGGGAGCTTGAAGAGTTCTATCACATAACACATCACATGGTGCTGAAGGATAGCAGTGTGGTTTTACGGATTTTAATTCATTATATATGTATTTTTTGTAAGCTGTCTAATTTCTGTAGAAAGGAGGAATAGAAATGTTTTAAATAATAATGTGGGGACCTATAAGAACTCAAGGGGGAATGGAAGTTCCATGTTTCCTGTTTCCTTTCTCCTCCTCCCCTGCTGGCTCTTTTCCCACTTTCCCCAGTGTTATCCCTGCTCTCCCCCCTTCTATAAGGTAGTGACTTGGATCCACTGGAGCATTTCTGTGAATGGAAAGATTTCTACCCATGTTTTCTGACTTTCTTGCCACCCAAAACCCCATTCCTGCTGCAGTGAAAAATGTCCCCCCAAATGCTATTGGGGGGGGGAATTTGGAGCTGCAGAGGGAGGGAAGATATGATAAAGTCACACTCTACAGGCTGAAATGTTTTAATTTGCAGAAATGCTCCAGTGGACTCAAGCGCCATTTACTGGGATGTGTTGGGGTAGGGGTAGAGTATCCCAAACGTGTATGGGAAAACTCTTTGTATTTTTCAGCAAACCAATGTATCCCCCTGGGTCTGCAGAAACCTATTGGGTTTTGTTTTTATCCTCACATTGTGACCACCCATGACTATCACTTATCGCCGCCCTGGGCCGCTTGGGTAGGGTGGGATATAAATCCCAAGTAAATTTTAAAAAAATTATATGGGTAAGTCTTCACTCATTTCCTGAAGAGTGGGCCTGCCAAACCTTTCAGAGTAAAGAGTTCTGCAATGAAGGTGCCATCACCACACAGTCCTGCCAATTTATGTCAGTCATCTTAACATCAGGCAGCCTTACAAAATCTTGGTAATATTGGATTAATTTTAATGAGGGACCTTCTTATTCAGTCACATTGATCCCATCATGTGTATGTAATGGCAAAAAAAAA
>NW_015168044.1:3045867-3057798 GCF_001447785.1 Gekko japonicus
GAGTAGGAGGGAGTTTAATGTGGGCAGAAGATTCTGAAGGATGTGGCAGAAGTTGTGGGGAGGAAACATAAAACACTTCTCTGCTGCTGTTAAATTCTTTAACAAGTAGTGAGTGGGAGTGTTCCTTGTGCTATCTAGATTGCTCTTCTGTTTTTGTAGTCACTGAAGGGTAATAATTCCCTGACATATCTGGTGACTTTGTCTCTTGCTTGAAGGCTAGACTAGATCTTCCTCTTCTCTGGGTTCCTGCAATGAATGCTACCACCCACCCCCCCAATTTTAAAATACTGACTAGTTCTATTTTTTTCATTCCTAATTTTTTCATGTACACATTCAAAGCCCAAATGGAGATTGAAGAGCATCTCTGTAATCAGGGGCTCTTCTCAGTTTCATCTGAAACTGGTGTAAACAATCACTTGGTCATCTCTGGTATGTTGTAAGTATTTGTATGAAGAAAGACCCACAAAGAAATATGGCAAATAAATGCAAAGAATGTACTGCAAATGTCATGACCTCAGAGTGAGCACAATATGCTTAAAGCATCTGGGCATTTATGAGTCCTGTTAGATCAGACATTCAGCATCCTGCCTTCATGGCAAGTCAGATGTGGTCCCAAAAATGTTCCTGTTGCTTGTCCTCCAGCAACTAGTATTCAGGCGTATGGTACCTCTGAATCTGGAGGATCCATTTAGATATTACAAGCAGTAGATATTGATACACTTATTTCCCCCATGCATTTGTCTGTTCCCTTTTAAAATCCACCAGGTCAGTGACTATCACCACATCTTTTCCTACTGAATTATGTATTTTAATTAAGCATTGTGTGAAGGGGTCCCAAAACTGCCATTTAGTTTCATTTAAAATTCTAGTGTTAGTATTAATAACTGCTGTAGTAGTTGCTGATTCAAGATGATTACACAGAATAAGCAATTCCTGAACTAACTGAATTTTCTGAAGGTTATAAACAAGGGACTGGATTATTTATTTATTTACTTTGTTCTCATTCCTTTGAGGTCACTATCTAATTTGGACTATTTTATTAGTTGTAAACTGTTTTGCTTGGGGGGGGGGAGTCTTGGTTTTATTTTATATCCTGCCTTTTTCCCTAATGGGGACATTGTTCTTCTCTCCCATTTTATTCTGACAAGAATCCTGTGAGGTAGGTTATGCTGAGAATGTGTGACTGGTCCAAGCTCACCCAGCAAGCTTGTATGGCAGAGTGGAGAATCAAACCTCTATCTTCTGCTCATGCAAGTGGAACTTCTGCTTACATGAGATATCTGCTTATTCCCCGTTTCAGGCTGCCAACACTGTTCCTTGTAGTACACAAGCCCCTAGGAGCAGGATTTTGGGAAGCCAGCAGGCTGCAGAGTGAGGGGGAAGTTCAGAAAGTTATGTTCTACCCTGTTTCCCCGAAAATAAGACCTACCCCAAAAATAAGCCCTAGCAGGATTTCTATGCATTTTTGGTATAAGCCCAAGTGTGTCTTCTTGAGAAAAAATAAATATAAGACAGTGTCTTATTTTCGGGGAAACACGGTAGGAGCACAACTGTACTCTCAATGCATAGGATCAAACGCAGGGTGTTTCATGTGGTCAGCTTCAGATGCGTGCTAGATGGATTTCTTTCGTAACGTCTGACCTCCAGAAACCATCTTCCCAGTTGTGTTATGCTTCCTGATTCATACATATTCTTATTGTGGGGATTGTGTCCTCTTACATTTTTCATTCCATGTAGATGCAATTATGATGGTATACCTATAAACATTGGTACAGTAGAAGAGATTGCTTTGAACTAATCTTTCGATATGGGTGAATCTGATTCCTCTTCCCCATATACATGTGTGCATTCAAGAATGATTTGCTCATATTGGATGCAAGAGTGCTGCCTTAATTGTCAAAGATGGAAAGTGTTTATACTACCATTCATTCTAGTAATGATTAAGTAACAATTTTTGACAGAATCATCCCAGTTCTTAGAGAGCTGGTATAGCATAGAGGCTGGAAGACTGAACTCTGAATCAAGAAATCCTTGGTTGAAATCTCAGTTCTGCTGTGTTCTTACTAGGTGGCCTTAGGCATGCAACTCTCAGCCCCCTTCTCTTGCTTGCCAGATGGGGACAATATGACCTAATTTAAGGATGATAATAAGATTATGTATAAGAAACACTCTGAGTGCTTGAAAGTGCAGAGTAGTGTTCTTATTGTTAGTCTCATTGTATGAATTCTGATCCTCGTGGTCACAGAGAGAAGCTAGCTGGTGTGAAGGGCAACTTCTGCTAACCACTCAAAAGTCAAACATTTCACGGAGCACATATGAAGTAACTCTGTGGATGCCAGGCAGTTGGTGGTAATCACATGGATGCATAAATATATTCACAAGTTTGGCACTTGTATCTTTTAAATAGGTAATCACTGTACAGGAGTTGGACGAGTGGCTCATTGCTGTGGTTAAGATAAGCTTCAGAGGGGTTCCCTGATGCTCTCTCAGTAGCTCTGAAGCTCAGTATTAGAGGCATGATCTCAACTTGGGAGAGGCCCAGGTCTTGTCACACTTGGCCAACCATAACTTTTGACTGGCCAGTAAGCCCAGCCAACGTTTGTGAATCCCTTGTAAACTTTATTCCTTTTAAAAGCTATGTTGTGGGGGTTTTAAGTAGTTAAAATAGAAATTGGTCATTTTCAGCTGTTTACACCAGAGTAGTAGTTCCCTCAGAAGTGATGGTTGTGTTGTGTAGGTTGCTCATAACTTAAGAGTTGGATCATCAGAGAACTCTTTCTTGTGGTGGTTCCTAAAGAAGGCAGTTTGTTTAAATTAGTGCATTGTGACTTGTAGCATCACCTTGGAGAAATAAATTATATAACTGGTATGTGAGTGTCAGAGGCAGTTTGAAATTTGCATAATTTTGTTCCCAATATGGTATCAATACTTAAGTTTAAAACTGATTCTCAGTAAATGATCCAGTCTTTCTGAGCTGTAATGGAAAGGTTTCACAGGAAGTATGAAATCTCCTCTAACCTCACATAGTTCAATCACATTTTCAAAAACAACACTTCGTGTGAAGGTAGTTTCCTCATCCCTGGTTGGTACCAACAAAGGTTACTGTTACTTATACCTACCTGCTAGCACCGTGTTGCAGGGTCAGCCCATTTTTACAAGACACTAACAACGTGTGAAGGGCTTTACAGGTGATGAGGTCTCTGACCAATGGGCTTCCAACCTGCAGTTTTCAGAACACAGTCAAAATTGATGCCTTAATATTTAAGGGGGGTGAGGCTTCTCTCTTGTTTAGAGGGAAGAATGTTAAATATTGTCTTTGGAAGACAAACCTTACTAAAGAGCTTGGGGAAGACTGAAAGTACCTTAAAAGGACGTTGAAGTAGTAAGAGAGATGCATATTTAGGGCTAATTCACTCACTCATTGGCTGGTTATCCTTTATGTGCAGTGGTAAAGTGAGCACCCACACCCCTAAGCCTCAGACAGGTGCTCTGTGTGGAACATTAATGCACATAACTCTCCCTTTTTTTGGACAGAAGGAACTGCAAGAATTTGGGACCCTATGTGGGGAGCAATGTGGTGCAGTGTCAGTGTATCCCAGGACCCCCAGGTTCATATCCCACGCTGTTATGAAGCTCTCTGAATAACCTTGGACTGATAATTCACTCTCTGCCTAATCATAGGATTATTGTGAGGATAAAATGGAGTTCCTTGGAGGAAAGGTGAGATAAAAATCTAATAACAGAGCACCTGCCTTATGTATTTTATTGGGCATATGTAGGTGTGCATGCCTATTCTATCATGCAAAGAGAATTATAGCTGAGTGTGTGAATGAGCCCTTATTTCCAGTATCATTGTGGTAGAGATGAAATGTTGTAGATGCACAATACACAGACAATAAAGAGACTTTAAACCCCCCAGCTTTTCAGTCCCTGCTTGAGGGCCTGAAGAAATTCCAGGCATGCTGTGCTAGAAAGAGGACGTCTCGCTTAAGGCTTCTTGAAAGTTTTATTTTTTCTTCTTAAGTTGTGCATAGGAAAGCTCAAGCAGCTTTTTGACAGTTGCACAGTTGGGTAGCCTCTGAACTGAAGCTGGACACATGATCAGTGTTTGAGGGAAGAGGAATTAAGATATCTGGCTCGGATATGCTGCTATGTTCAAAAACGGTTAATGGAAGCTTATTGTGCCTCTTGTTCAGTACCGCTGTTTCTTCAAGGCTTGCTGGCTGGTCCCTGCTTCTTTGCTTCACAATTGGCACTGATCTCTGAAGTTTGTGCTGTTGACCATTGCTTTTGTTTAGGTTGCTTGTACAGAACAGGTCAGCATATGCCTTCAAACTGGCTGGACTTTTATGATGAGTACACTATGTGCAAAACCGTCTTTGCTTAAGTAGCTTTTAAAAAGCTCTGTTTCTTCCCCCCACCTTCCCCCACTGGAGTAAGAGCCAGAATTACATTTGCTAGCAGGTGGGTGGGTGGGGATTTGTATATGACAAACCAAAGGCCCTACTAGGTTTTATTAATGATCTATTATTGGGCTAGCTGTCAGTTTGCTAACTTTATGAAAACAGGTGGTGAGTTTCCCTGGCTGCTAACATCTAGGAATCCCCTCTCGTCTCCTTTACTTAGCTCCCTTTATAAAACAGATGCAGCTGTTTACTGTAGGCACTGGGCACTGTCGTTCCCGCCCTCCAAGGTTGCAGAAGTTAGCTAGGGCAAGTGTCCAATCTGATCAAACTGATGAAAGGAAGATGACGGATCTGACGGTGGCTGGCATGCTGCTGAGTGACTGTTTTAGAGTAATCAGTGTATTTTTAACAGCTAAAAGGTCTTGGGACCTGTGCCGTTTTGCTTCAGGGGTTGTTTTGATCTTGTTTTGTTGCGGCTGTATTTTTGGGAGCAGGTGGCAGTTTGTTATCACATCCTAAGTTTTTGTGACACAGTATTGAGTCAGGGGAAGAAATCAACAGTGATAATTAAGAAAGCTTTATTCAAAAATTCAAAATCATATTAAGACAATGTGCTTTTACCTGTATAAAGTATGTAAAAATACCACTGTAGAATCCTGACCCTTTGTGAAAAGAGCACAAGAGAGTCAAATCTAAGAATTCTTTATATGGTGTAATGTTCTAATTTACAAGTACCACTCAGATTTCTGAAGCCAAAGCAACAAATACTAATACAGGCTTTTCAGTGACCCCCCCCCTAGGGGGGGACTTCATGGTTTGAGCGGTTCTTGGCCTTTCTGTGGGATGACCAGCTATGCCACTTTCTTGTCCCTCTGTCCTTACTTTCTCCTGTCCTTCTTAAACAATTCTTTGAGCTCCCAGACTTTGTTTTGTTTCTGAATCTGCAAATTTTCTGGATATCATAGATTTTTTTTGATGAAGGCATTTTGTTTTTGGGTGCAAAGCATGCATAGCTTTTTGACTGTCTAATAGAATATTTTATAATCATCTCCTCCAAAGAAGAGTGGCTTGAAGGTGGTGGTTCCCCCCCCCCAGGTTTGTGCAGAGGAGGGGCAGTGTACTTTGTACTCCTGGCAAATGAGCTTTCATAAATCACATAGTAGGCATGGCAGAGTTTTGCATGCTTTCAGTGCAATAGCTGGAAAGACATCAAATAAGCAAGGGTATGTTCTGCCATTGATTTTCCCCAAGGGTAAAATGTCCACACCTACATGTCACTTGCATAAGGTAAGGAGCAATTAATTTGCCACCAAGTGAATGTTGAATTGGTAAACTACACAATGCTTTTGACGGCTACATATGAGTTCTTTTCTTTTTGTAGCTTCACTTTTTGTCGTCTCAAAGATCTACTAGTTTAAAGAATGCTGGGGCCACCGTGCAAATGTCATTGGGAGGAGCAAGGCATAGGCACCTACTTCCTAAATGATTTTTAAGGTTAAAAGATTTGTATTGCTGCAGGTTACTCTGTCATCAAATAGGAAGAGATTGCAAGGTAGGCATCTTGGGGTGGAGAGTCTGGTAGCTGATGGTGGAGGAGCCCATGAGTTATATGGGCAGCTAGGAATTTTTCCCAGGGGGTCGCTGGGTGGGTGGGGTCACTAATTAACGGAGCTAAATTAGCTCCGTTAATTAAATTAAGGCAGCTGGGGAGAGAGAGAAAGGAAGAGGACCATCCAAACAAAGTATTATCTATCTATCTACAAAAGATCCACCTTAAAAGCAGCCAAAACAGGGCTGGGAGGCCATCTGCCTTAAGAGCGAGTCCACCTTAAGCTGGGGAGATGGAGACTTAGGCAGTAGCTGCCTAAAGGTGCTGGCAGGGAAGAGCCGGTAGCCTTTAAAGTCAGAAGGCTTTGCAGCGCTGGTGGGATTGAGTCAGGCGGCCAAATGAGGAAAGCCCCAGGACCCAGCACACCTCTTTACCTCCACGGCAAAGCATCCAGAGAGGGAGGAACTTGCTGCTGGTGTCATGTAACACCAACAGGGAGCTCCTCTGTAGCCACAAAAGGTCAGCCTGGTATGGGGTGCGCTGCTCTTCTTCGTGGGGAGCATTGCGATAGGGGATGCCCCAATGCGATTGGGAGCACTACCTGCTGCCCCTCGCGCTGATTACAGCCCTGTGTAAGTTTTTCTTACTGCTGCTTTCACCTCTTGGGCCTGGAGGCCAGTGGACAGTTCCACAGGCAGGAAAAGAAGTGGGTAAGCAGGAGGCTAAAATAGATGGAGAAGCAGATCCCCAGGCAGACAGAGAAGCAACTCTGTTAAGTGTGTAGTTTTATTTTATATTCTGACTTTGGACCTGTTCCATTGTTTCAGGGTATTTCAGTATATTAAAAAGTCATAATGATACAGTAAAATGTATAACAGATAAAACCATGAACATTAGCACCAAATATCTACCTTAAGCAGGTTGCCTGGAGAGGCAGCATAGAAATTTTCTAAATAAGAGCAATAGCATAAACCTGTAATATTGATGGAAAGCCAGGAGGACCATAACTCCATATCCTCTTTATCTAACAGAAATACAGGGAAAGCTAATCTGCAAATGAGTGGTTTGTAAGAGCCTGAACCTTCTGTATTCAAATAAAGGTAGTTTGGCTTTCTGTTCCACATGTAGTGGTTCTTAATTTCTTCTTACTGACCAGCTTTCTTCTATATCTTCCCCAGGATTGCAATAAGAGTTGTTGAAATGGTGGGCTGATGTTTACTCGGCAAACTTACTCTGTGATTTGACTATGGAGAGAGGGGGAGTATATGTTACTTTTTTATATATATTAGATTTATAACCCGCCCTCCCCGCAAGCGGGCTCTGGGCGGCTCACAGATAGAGCATATATGCCAATAGTTAAAACAATTAAAAACAAGATAAAACAATCAATCAAAAGTACATAACTTAATTCTGAATATATTTACATGTGTTTAGGGAAAAAATAATGCTCAAGCAACAATAAATCTTAGTGTGTTAAAATGCCACAAGGTTCCCCTTTTTGTTTTTGCTACAACAGATTAATATGGCTACTCCTCTCGAGTTTAGTAGTAGTTGGACTACTGATGCAATTTACGCTGTGGTACTGTGTACTGAAATACAGTGTGCCGACTGCCCAGGGACATGTTAAAATTCAAAGTATACTTTATATTAGCTGGTCTACAAAATTATTGTTTTTAGGAATGTGGGGGAAATCTCCGTGTCACTGCTTAGGTGTTCCCAGCAAAAGGAGATGTTGGATGAAAATCTTAATCGCTTGCCAAGGCTGCTGCTGGATTATTTATACCCAAGTACAGAATAGTGAGAGAACCTTCTTGTAGATCAATCTTTATTTCTTCCTCATAGTCATTGGGAGTAGCCTGCTGCCATATGCCTGATGCCCCCAAATGAGAGGAAAAAAAGGTTTCTGGAGAGCTTCAAAGTACAAGTTTGCTGTCATACAGATATTTCTTGATTTTAGGAATCTCCTGCACTGTCAGTTAACTTTCAACAGGGTTGGCAAAACAACTAAAACCAGGTTTGTAGGCTTGGTGCCTATAGGGCATAAGATGACCAGGTAGGGAGGCTTTTTTCCCCCCTTTTCAGATTATCAAAAGTAACTAACCAAGATTTGTGTATTCAGTCCAGGTTTGTAATAAGAAAAGTTTGAGTTAGTAATTTTTGTAGACATAGATGAGATCATCTTTTGAAGAAATAATGGATGCTAGGGCCAGGTGTATCCCACGCTAGCCTTGTCTCATCAGCTCTCAGAAGCTAAGCCAGGTCAGCCCTGGTCAGTATTTGGAAGGGAGACCACCAAGGAATACTAGGGTCATGCCACAAAGACAGGCAATGGCAAACCATTTCTGAACATCTCTTGCTTTGAAAACCCCATGGGGTTGCCAAAAGTCAGCTGTTACTTGATGAGGGGGAGGACCAGGTGTGTTATCTGTGACAGAATATGAATTCACAGCTTTTTAAAATAGTAAGACTTCTCTAGGCGTAGCAGATGAATACATGGGCCGCCCTTGGAATAGAAGAAATCTAGTCATTCTGTGCAGTGACTCTTGCCGTATTTACTCAAAAGGAAGACCGCCACCCCTAAAAATGTTATGCAAAAAGTATTGAACGTAACTGTAACTTGTATGTGAATTTGACAACACTCACTTTTTTGATGGCGTATCTGTAAAAAAAATCTAGTCTTGCATTTGAGTAAATACTGTATGTGTAACAGTTGCTCCAGGAGGTAAAGATTATTCATGGGATAGGGGACTCTAGCTATAAATACAACAGCAAATTAAACACAGGTCTGAATCTGATCAGCTTAAATGTTAAGGGTCAGACTGGGTTCAGCTCATTCTTTGAGTCTGGCAGCGCTAAAGAACTTAATGTGGTTTCAAGTTCAGCTTTAGCTTGTAGCCCTTGCTAAATATTATGACAAGCTATTGTCTGAGAATTGTTTGAAGAATTGGCTTTTAACAAGCATCTGATTGCTGGGCCTCTTCTGTGGCTGCTACAATTTAGCTTTAGGCTTCTTTTTCATAACTTGTAGTAAAAGATCCAAGAAAAAATAAACACGTGGAACAAAAGAGAAACAACACAACAGCAAGATGTATCCCATTCCTTGAAACAAAAAGTATTCTTTGCAAATCCAGTATGGGGGTAGACTGGATAACAAAGCAAGTCATAGATTTTTTATTTATTTTTTTAAACACCTTTGGAGGTGCATTGAATGTACCCCTAGCTGTAGGGGGGGGGGGGACACCATTTCCATTTGGCCTTAAAGGAGTACAATAGTCGCAAGGACACGAGAAGAGGATAAGAGAAGAAAACCCAGGACATATAATTTTGCAGATTTCACCCTACATACTAATTTCAGTTTCCTTTTCAGTGCAGCTGGGGGTAAAATGACCCTGATAATGCAGTTTACAAAAAAACTACAGGTGGCATGAAACACCACAGGGCAAATTGACCTCATTAAGGCCGTGGAATGCATTGAGTATGGCAGTATGGCGTTGCAAAAGGCTGAAAACAAAGTTTTCTCATACACACACACGCTTTCCAGCTATGATTTTTTTCAGACCTTCTGCATTGAAAAGGGCCAGTGAGTCTTCAAAGGGATGTTTCCCCAGGAAGTCTTGTGTGTGTGTGTGTGTGTGGGGGACCACTGAAAACTCTAATCTATCTGAAGCATGTTCTTTGAGAGTGTGTGTGTGGGGGGTGAAATCTAAAACGATGCCCCAAGTGGGATAAAAAGGGAATATTCTGTCTGTTAGATGTGAGAAACATATGCCCAGTATAGCCTGTGTTTCATGCTAGTAATTTGCCGTATGTTACAATTTGTGTATACATGCTCACATCTTTAGATATTTTTTCAGATATCACAATTATCTAATATGCCTTTGGTTTCACACAGGTGGATTTGAAACTTTAGCTTTCTATATGGGGCATGCACCTATAATTTCTTTTTATGAAACCCTTGCTATTACCTTGAAACATTTCCTTTCCGGATTTCTCCAGAGGGGCATGTCCTGAAAGATCTTTGTCCATTTTACAGATTTTAGTCTCTTGATAGATGGGGAGATTTCTCCAAAGGGTCAGAACAGACATTCTTAATATACTGGTCTATGACAAATAAATGATTAATTGATTGATTCTTGATTCTTTTCCTAGAAATCATCTATAAAATCTAATAGTGATGTGTGGCCCTCATCTGCCGATCGGGGCCATGCAAACACTAAATGGTTCTTCAAACTTGGGGGATTCCTCAGGTTTGCAGAAAAATCTGAACATTTTTAAAAATGCACTGGAGGGGTTTAAATCCCCCCAAAACACATTTGTCATCTGCACATGCTCCTCCAGCAGCTGCTACTGCAATGTAAAGTTGATGGGAGCTGCAGCAGATTAGGCATCAGAAGCCGGATGCCATGCTTTGCTCACTGTAGATGCTCCAGGCTTTCTTATACTGGAGGCAATAAGGGAGGCTCTGCAAGAACACAATAAATCAGTCCCAGGAAAGTTAAGAAATATGAATGAAGTTTTAGAGATTACTCCTATTTCCTTAGAGGATCATATTCCTTTGCTCGACAGTGATGCTGACACTGATATACTTAATTTGATGGCCTCAATATCATTTCTGATAGCAGAGACTCTCCAAAAGATTTTGGATTAGATTAATCCATTGTCTTCAGTTTTTTTCTCCAAATGACCATGTTAATCAAGATCAGTTTCCTGAATTCCACTAAAACTGAGCAAAGCATACTGTAAATGTCTCATGCTCTTGCTCTTATTCTTCACTATTGTTAGACCCTTATAAGGTTTTTTAAATCTGTTTCTCCCTTCCATGGACGGATTATAAACTGGACCAGTAAGTGGCGTATTAAGCCTATTTTTTTTAGAATTCCTTCCCAGAGATATTGATTTAAAGTTCTTTGAAAGACTCCTGGGTTTTAGAGAGGACTGCATTATTTAAACCCTTTATTCATCACAAATTCCCACGTTGATTTTAACACATCAGAGATGTTTAATCTCTCATGAGATTTTCCCAAACTATTGTTTTAGTTCTAAATCCCTATGCCGCTTTTCTCAACTAGATACTCCTATACCCCCATCTTACTCCAAAAAGACTATGGGAATTGTCCAAGAAGGCAATGATTAACCTCTAATTGAATTTCCCCCTACCAGTAAAAATCCAATATCTCGGTTAATCAAAAGAGCCAATGCCAAAAGGGTCAAGAAATATTTAAATCCTGACCATGAGCCATTGACTGCTCCAGTGAATATACTCTATGTAAAAGATGACAGATTAACTACATCAGATAAGGAATTGATTCAGTCTTTCTGCAGACTGCCTGGGGAAGATCAGGGTAATATAATTGATCAGTTAAAGCTACTTAGGGGTAATCTAATCTCAATTAAGAGTGAAAAGGATAGTAACATTGTCTGATCCCTGTGGAGTATGGCTATTGGGTCAATGAGACCCTTAGCCCACTTCAGGAACCATGGATGGAACATCACCTTTACTGATTGATATTCCAAGTATTCCTCCTGTCCCTTTAGATCCCAAATTGATAGTTCTTTCTCCTAATGTATCATCTTTTTTGCCTTCCCCAAAATAAAATCTATCTACAGTGGACTGACCAGGGGTCATTTCGTAGAAAAAGAGCTGCAGGAGCTCATTAATATATGGTATTCTAATGAGCTACTAGGCTATTAGCATAATAGCTCATTAGCATATGCAATACCCTCTGCCATCACCGGAAGTGATGTCAGAAGGGGAAGCAAAAGGGAGGGAGTGCATCTTCAAAAGCCTCCCCTCCCCTTCCCCAGCCAGCTGGGCGGGGGAAGCAAAGAGTTGGGCTGCAGAAGGAGGAAAGAGGGAAGGAAAGAGAGAGAGAGAATAGAGAGAAGGAACGAAAGAACGAAAGAAGGAAGGAAAGAGGGAAAGAAAGAGAAGGGAAGAAGGAGGGAAAGAAAGAGAGAAGGAAAGAAGGAGGGAAA
>NW_015168044.1:3058266-3061241 GCF_001447785.1 Gekko japonicus
GTGGGCCCCAGGAAGACGGCGACGGGCCTCCTCAGGCCTCCCTGGGGCTGCAGCACTCTGGCGCAGGCCCCAGAAGACCAGCGATGGGCTGCAGCTGGGGGCGGGGCTGGCTGCCACCGCCGTTTGTGCCAGTTCCTGGGCTCCCGCACACTCTGGCCCCAAAAGACCCCTGGGACTGACTATCTCCCTATTTAAAACGTGCAACTTGGAATGTGACAGGTTGGTAAGATGCAAGGAATTTCACATTTTTTGGGTTAACTTTGATGTAATTTTAGTTCAAGAAATGTGGCTTTGGAGAACGTTTCTTTCCCTGGATACATTAGCTTTCTCATCATGCTATAAAGGGATCTAAAGGCCAGGCAAAAAGGCCTGTTTAGTCTCCACAACTACGAATATTAAGAAAGCTAAATTGGTCAAGTCTCATGATCTTTTGCTAGGAATTACCAACTTGTTGTTGTTGTTCAGTCGCACAGTCGAGTCCGACTCTTCGCGACCCCATGGACCAGATCCCGCCAGGCCCTCCTGTATTAATACCCTATATTAATTTGTGTGTCCCGATCTGGGTACAATTGGGAAGTTTAATTGAAAATATTTGGACCAGTCTTCCATTTAGCCAGCTTATTTTGGCTGGAGATTTTAATGCTAGAATGGGGTCTGATGATAATGGATTGATGCAGAAATTAATTGGCCCAGACAATGAAGACCTTCTCAATCCTTAATGGTTTGACAGAGTTTCTAAGGATATAGTTGTTTATTCGAATGGACTAGATCTAGCAAATCTTTGTATTCAGAGAAATTTAATTCCAGTTAATGGTAAAGTAGGTCTCAGCTCCAAGGGAGATTATATCTATATTGGTGCAAATGGCGCAAGTGTCCTTTTGTCTTATCAACAAGAGTGGCTCCCTTTGTGAAGGCTATGGAAGTGGGTGATTTTCTCAGAAGTGAGCATCTTCCAATTCTCCCCCCCCCCGATCTTAAGCCTTCCCGCATATTATCCTTATTGAACTAAACCCTGACATTATTCAGGATGTGGAACCTGCAGCTGTTGTCTTATATCAAGTGAATATCCAAGAAAGGGATTACTTGAGCACATGGTCTTGTGTGCGCAGGGTTTGCTCTTTATTTTTTGGAATTCTTCAACCTAAACCACTACCTTCCTGTGCTTTTAACCAACTATCCCAAGTTATTTTAGAGCTTTGTTGTTATCTCAATTGAAGGCACAACCCACTCTGGTCATGAAGGGAAGATTAAGAAAGATTCCTTACTCAGACTGCCTTTGTGATTGTTCTCAGGGGAAAATTGGTACTTTACATATCTTATTGAAATGTCCTCTTTATATTGCCCTTAGAAATAGGTTTTTAACACAGTACCTAGATAATTTTTCATCTTTGCCTCATCACAAGCTAGTTCTGATGCTTTTATCTTACAGATTCCCTAACCGTACTCTTATTGTTTCAAGATTTTTTCCATTGGTTTAGTGTCGAGTCCAGATGATGCGACTTAACAGAAGAGTTTTTGACTGCTCAAGATTTTCAGTCAAGGAGCTTTAATCAGATTAAAGGAAAGGAAAGCAGGCGATGAGGGAGACGGAGGTGTGGTAAGCCCAGTGGTGGAGGCTGGGAGCCATGCTGGCCTTAATGGGAGTGGAGGCTCTGGGGAAAGCTGGAGCTGCACTGGTAGTATAGGCCATTAGGCAGGAGAGAATGGGCCTGGCAACAGAGGCTAGATGCCATGTCGGGCTTGCTGGGTGAAGCCGGAACTGCACTGGGCTTGCCAGCACTTGAAGCGATTAGGGGGGAGTGGAAGATGTGGCAGGCCCACTGGCAAAGCCACACCAGGCTTGCTGGGGGTGGAGGTGGTACTGGGAGCTGAAGCTGTGCCAGGCTTACTGGTAGTGGAGACAGTGGTGGGTAGGAATTGTGGCTGGCACCCTGGGAACAGCAGCAATAATGGTGGGGAGGAGCTGTGGCTAAGAGGAAGAAGGGATTCCTCCCCTGCAAGTATCATGGGATTCTAATTGTATATTCTAATAGCCAGGCCAGCTAAATCTGAGGATACTTAAATCTGGTGATTGAAGTAATGAATGGACAAGAAGCATCTTTCTACAAGCCTGAAAAATGCCCCAGGTTTGCAGAAAAATCTGAAATATTAAAAACAAAACAAAACATTGGGGTGAGGTTAAAAAACCCCAAATGATAAAGGAGCACCTGTAGCTTCAAGAAATAGAAGTCCTCGGTGGCCATTGCTAGGCAGCCAGAGATTTCTAGGCTTGCCTTTTTTAGTAAAAGACAGGGGGTGGGGGCAGGGCCCTTTCCAGGGCTGTTCTGGCCTTCAAGGAAGGGCTCACTGGGCCAGGCCTGGCAGCAACAACTAGACTACCTGCTACTACTTGACTTGCATGACCCACCGAGGCCTGGCTGCTTGCAACTGTTCAACAGTGGCCACCATATGAAATCCAGTGTGTTGTAGCGGTTAGTGGTCAGGAGGAGGAAAAAAGGAAATAATATGGAAAGGGGTGAATACAGGGGAAAATGAAGTGCCCCCCACAAGTCCTTGAGGGTTCCTACCATGCAAGTGGGCTAGGGATGCCAGGCTCCAGGTGGGATCTGGGGACCCCCCAGAATTACAGCTCTTCACCAGACTACAAAGATCAGTTCTCTTGGAGAAAATGGATGCTTTGGAGGGTGGACTCTGTGGCATTGTACCCACTGAGGACCCTGTCCTCCCTAAGCTCCACTCCTAAATCTCCAGGAGTTTCCAAACCTAGATCTGGCAACCTTTCCCTCCCACCCCCTGCCAGTGGCCAGGGGGGACCTGGCAGCCCTAATGGGCCTGGCCCAGCAGATGGCACCACATAACTGAGCCATAGTTTGGCTAGCCAGAGGCTGTGGGGGGCAGCTGAAGGTTGGCTGGTGGGAAAGAGGGAAGGAAGCAGGAAAAGGAGAGGGCCTGTGAAAGCTGCAAAGGAAGGGAAA